>NC_066556.1:9741007-9781007 GCF_024679095.1 Eriocheir sinensis
ATATCACCCCTTCCTCTCCTTTCCTATATACTTCTCCCTCTACATTTCTCCTCTCACACAGCGCTAAAAACAAACACACCTGCATGACTTTCAGAGCAGGTCACTTCCTTCCCTTCCCTTCCCTGTTAAGCCTCTCCTTCCCTACTCCACAACATCCACTCCCCTCACTCCTCCCCATAAACTGAACACTCAACACATACCCTCACCTTTTTATGTCCCCTTTCCTTTCCCCTTCCGAACACAGCCTCCGTCTATGTCCTCTTTCCCTCGGCCGCACCGCTTCCTAACCCTATCTTCTCTTTCCTTAACTCTTCTATCATTACTTCGCTTTTTTTCCTTCCCCTCTTCCTCCTCTTTCCTCATTGCTTCACTTCCCTTTTCCCTCGTTATTGAACTAGCCTTTTCCTCCTTTTTTATTATCTCTCTTTCCTCCATTTCCCTGTTTTTTTCCTTCTCATTTAGCTGTCTTCTCCAACTCTCCTCCCTTTCCCGTGCCATCAGCTTCTTCCTGCACTTCTTTTCCTTCCCTTATCTACCTTACCCTCGTTCCTGTCTTTATTTACCTTCCTCTCTTCTCCTCCTCCCCCTCATTCCTTCACTTTACTCTTCCCTGTTCCCTCTTCCTGTACTTCTTTTCCTTCCCTTCTATACCTTACCCTCGTTCCTGCGTTTATTTACCTTCCCCTCTTCTCCTCCTACCCCTCATTCCTTCACTTTACTCTTCCCTCTTCACACCTCGTTCTGTTTATTTTTACCTTCCCCTCTTCTCCTCCTACCCCTCATTCCTTCACTTTACTCTTCCCTCTTCCTGTATTTCTTTTCCTTCCCCCTTTCTCGTCCCTTCCTTCCCCTCGCTCCTGCACTCACTTCCATACCTGCCACACACCTGTTAATTGCCACCCCCACGCTCCAGCCAGCATCGGAGGGCAGAAGGCGGGCAGTCAGTCATTCCGCGAGAAATCCTGCTCCCACTTCTGCCTGCCGCCGCCACTCCCGTCCCCAGCGCCGGAGCAGCAAATTTAAAGCCTAACCAGATTCCGGCGACACACCTCACACCGCACCACAACCCGGAATTAATTTACATGCCCAGAGAGAACTGATGGGTTGGTATGAATATTGATGGAGAGGAGAGGTCAGGCTGCGAGAGAGAGAGAGAGAGAGAGAGAGAGAGAGAGAGAGAGAGAGAGAGAGAGAGAGAGAGAGAGAGAGTGGAGGTAGTTTGGGTGATATGTAGGCATTGATATGAATGCAATGTGTGCGTGTGCATGTGTGTGTGTGTGTGTGTGTGTGTGTGTGTGTGTGTGTGTGTGTGTGTGTGTGTGTGTGTGTAGTTATTTTTCTTTTACAAACCAAATTACGACGCATTCCAAACAGAGACTAACTGATGGAATGTATGTATGTATATATATAGTAATGTGTGTGTGTGTGTGTGTGTGTGTGTGTGTGTGTGTGTGTGTGTGTGTGTGTGTGTGTGTGTGTGTGTGTGTGTGTGTGTGTGTGTGTGTGTGTGTGTGTGTGTGTGTGTGTGTGTGTGTGTGTGTGTGTGTGTGTGTGTGTGTGTGTGAGATACAAAACGAAGCAGTAAAATGGCCGTCAATAATTCCTTGCAGTGTTTGTAAATATTGTATACACCGTTAAAGTAAATATAAATGTATTGGAAAGTGTATCCTCCTAGCGACACACACACACACACACACACACACACACACACACACACACACACACACACACACACACACACACACACACACACACACACCCCTGCGACGCCAGAAGCTTCAGTTTAAAATGTAAAAATAAAAATATAACTGAGAACATATGCAAACCCCTCCTCCTCCTCCTCCTCCTCCTCCTCCTCCTCCTCTTCCTCCTCCTCCACACAACACCATAAACTGAGATCAACCCACTGTGCCCCTCCTCCTCTTCCCCTCCCACACACACACTCTATTTCTCTCACCTGCCCCCCTCACCTGCTCCTCAATCCTCCCTCCCCCGCCCCCCCAGGACACACAAAACACCCGGGGCGCAGAACAATGGCGGAGGGACTATCTACGTAAGACTATATATATTTTTTCCCCCGACCCTCTCACCTAAAGATTACCCCGAACGCTGCTCTCCTTTTCCAGTGGTCGCGTTTTATTTGTTTTCTCGCCAATTCAGGACACGACCACGACGACCACGAAGACCACCTGTGCGTTTGTGTATGTGGGTGGATGGGGGGTAGGAGGGGAGGGTCATATGTGTGTGTGTGTGTTGGGAGGGGTTGGGTGTTGGTTGGAGGGGTGTTGTGTGTATGTGTGTGTGTGTGTGTGTGTGTGTGTGTGTGTGTGTGTGTGTGTGTGTGTGTGTGTGTGTGTGCTCATGATCGCATCCAGAGCCCCAAAGATATGCCGCTGCGACGCTACATTTCACGCACACACGAATGCTCTCTCTCTCTCTCTCTCTCTCTCTCTCTCTCTCTCAGAGAGAGAGAGAGAGAGAGAGAGAGAGAGAGAGAGAGAGAGAGAGAGAGAGAGAGAGAGAGAATGAGAATGAGACAGAGAGAAAGGGTTATCTGCATAATTTATTTACCTTAGGCGGAAACTTCAATTAAAATAATAGACCTTTATAATCTTTCGCCAAATCACACTAATTAGCTGATCAATACGAGAGAGAGAGAGAGAGAGAGAGAGAGAGAGAGAGAGAGAGAGAGAGAGAGAGAGAGAGAGAGAGAGAGAGAGAGAGAGAGAGAGAGAGAGAGAGAGAATCAGCTGGCCGGCCGCGAAGCTTTAAATGATGGATTGGCTGTTCAACTAATCATATCACAATGCAATAAATATGAAGCGGCTTTCCGTTGAGCAATACGATGCCGGCTCCGACACCGCCGCCGCCGCCACACACCTGCCCCCGCGGCCCGCCAGGTAAAGGAAGGTAGTACAGGTAAGGTGAGGCGCTTTCCTAATTTCTATACCTATATAAGATTTTCAGGTGATGGGCTTTGATGGTAAATACGACGACGATGTAGTAGCAGTAGTAGTAGTAATAGTAGTAGTAGTCGTAGTAGTAGTAGTAGTAGTAGTAGTAGTCTTTCTGTAGTCACAAGCTTGTTATTTTCGCTCCACGTGATTCATACCCACCCACATGCTGCCCCTTCCACTCTTCCACTCCCCTCCTCTCCTCCCCTCCACTCCCTCCCTTCTCCCTCCTACCCATTCTCCACATGCTCTTATCATTTCCCGTCACCCGTTTCTCCTTTCCTCTTCTCCCTCCTTCCCATTCTTCTCTATCCTTATCTCTTACCGTCATTTCCTCTCTCTCACTGCCATTCCGCTCGCTACATATGCTAGACATTAATTTCTCTTGTTTTCATTATATCTTTCCTGAATTCATGTTGTTTTCCTTTTTGTTTTAGTTCTCTTGTCTTCAGATCTACTCCCTTTCCCCATTCCTTCAACTCCTTCCTTCTCTTATCTCTCATTTATCCTCTCTTCTCATTCCCTGTCAACTGTTTTCTTCATATTCCCAATTTTTAGTTCTTTTCTAATTCTCTCTTCGTATTTCTCCTCTCCATATACCTGCTAATCCTTTGTTCCTCTTCTCATTAGTCTTTTTTATTTATATTATCTTTCTTTTTCCTCTACGTATTACTCCTCTTTATCTTCTTCCTCCCACTTCCTAACAATGGAGTTTTTCATTCTTTCATTTCTGAAGTATTTCCTTTTCTACTCTACTTATCAAACGTCATTTTAACAATTTATCTCACTCACTCACTCACTCACCCACTCTCTCTCTCTCTCTCTCTTCTTTTAATCATCTCAGTTCTTACTCTCCCTTCCCTTTCCTAATTTCACAGCGTAGCAATGTTTACAAAGTCCCCCTTTTCGTGTAAATAAACTAATCTTACTAAGGGGGATGAAGGTAACTAAACAGGTAAGCACAGGTAGGCAGGCACGGAGGCGCTCGCGTGTGGGCAGGTAAAATTAGGCAAGATAATGAGGGAAGTCGGGAAAGATTTGCCTGATAAGTGGTGTTGGTTCATCTCCCTCTATCTCAGTTTATCTTGATTATCTGGCGTGGGCTTTAAGATGAGGCGTCTCTCTGTCTCTCTCTCTGTTTGTCCGTGTACATGTCTGTCTGTCTGTCTGTCTGTCTCTCGCATCTGTACCCTCTAATATTTTCCGTACGTCACATTTCTGGTTTCAACTCTATACTCCCAAACTTTTTCCGTCTCTTAATTAGCATTCTCTCTCTCTCTCTCTCTCTCTCTCTCTCTCTCTCTCTCTCTCTCTCTCTCTCTCTCTCTCTCTCTCTCTCTCTCTCTCTCTCTCTCTCTCTCTCTCTCTCCTTTCCCTCTCTCTCTCCTCCCTTCCTCCCCATACACCTCTCACCCACCCTCTCCCTCTTAGCCTCTGCTCCTCTTCCTCTCCCTCCCTCCCTGGCCGCCATGTCAGAATCTATTTATATTTACGAACTACTTAATCACTAAATACGTCTTCGCCTCGTGACAGCAAAGCGTGGGTGTGTATATATAGGTGTTGGGCGGGTATTGTTACCTGCCTGTATACCTGTGTGATCCATCTATCTATCCATCTATCTCTCTATCTCTCTATCCTATGTCATCTAGCTATCTGTTTCATGCTTTGTCTCAGCTTATTTCCTACCCCATGTATTGTTTGCCTGTTCAACTATTCCTCTATCCTTCAATCCTATCTCATTTAGTTATCTCTTCTATGCTGCTGTTCATCTCATCCTTCTTATCTCATTTATCTGTCTCTTCTATGGTGTCTCTCATCTCATCCTCCCTATCTCTTCTTTGTTGTCTCTCATCTAATCATTTTCTTCTCCATCTCATGTTTTTTTCGGTTTGTCATGTTTCCCCTTCCTCTTCAATCTGTTCCCATCTCATTCTTTCTTGTCCTGTGGTGTTGCTTCCTCCCATCCATTGTTATTTTCAATCCCCTTTCTCTCAGTTTTCCTCTTTCATTTCTCTTAATTCTCTTTTATTCCGATTTTTTTGTTTTCTTCACTTCAAAGCTTTACCGCCATACCTCTTTTTTCTAATCTCTCTTCCTATCTTATCTCCATTTCCTTATCATACAACCTTATCTTTCTATATACCTGTCATTACTAATTCTCTCTCTCGTCTCCAGTCATTTCCTCCCATCTCTTATGCCTCATCTTACCTATATGTTCTTTGTTCTCATTCTTTTAGTTCTTTCTAACCTGTCATATTTACGCGATACTGTTCCTCTTAATCACATCTCGCCTATTTCTGTGTCTTCCTTCTTCATCCTATTTCCATTGCTCCGTCCAGTTTCTCTTCATCGATAAGTTATTCACACGTTTCAGTTCTCCTTCTTTTAATCTTTAACGCCCCTTTCCTCTTTACAAACTCCAATGACTTACCGTCCATTCCTTTCCTCTCCTCGCTCTTTCCCCTCCTCCTCGTATTTTCTTCGCCCCAGCCTTACACTCCCTTACTTCATTTCCTTTCCCTTCCTCCCTTAATCCTTCATTCCTTACCCTTCACGTCAGCACTGCATATACAACCCTCTCCATTCTCTTCTCTCTCTCCCCTTCCCTCATTTCTCTCCCTCCCTCCCTCCGTTCCTTCGTCTTTCTCTCTTCTCAAAACCCCGTCTTCTAATCAAGCCTGTCTATACAGCATCACAGTCTGTTAAGCGATGATGGATGGGGCGCAGGAGACAGGAGGAGAATGACGGAAGGAAAAAAGGTGGAAATTTGTGAAAATACGGCATGACAGCGAGAGAGAGAGAGAGAGAGAGAGACTGTGTGTGTGTGTGTGTGTGTGTGTGTGTGTGTGTGTGTGTGTGTGAGGTCCATTATCACAACCGCTGCGGCACTGTACACAACTAACAATAACACACACACACACACACACACACACACAATACGCACCTCTCTCAAGCACTTAACGCAATTCCTGCTTTCCTTACACACACTTGCCCTTAAAACAATTCTCTCTCTCTCTCTCTCTCTCTCTCTCTCTCTCTCTCTCTCTCTCTCTCTCTCCAATACAACATTAAATCCCTTTCCTTAGAGTCCAAGGAACGCTAAGGGAGAAGGAAGGGAGGAAGGGAGGGAAGGAGAAAGGGAGAGAAGGAGGTAAGGAAGGAGGTAAATGGAAAGGAGAGAGAGAGAGAGAGAGAGAGAGAGAGAGAGAGAGAGAGAGAGAGAGAGAGAGAGAGAGAGAGAGAGAGAGAGAGCAAGGTGGCCCTCCATTAAAACTTTCAAGAGGTGGGAGGAAGGAAGGAAAAGGAAGGAAATAAAATAAAATAGGAAAAAAATAAAAATGATACGTACCACACTTTCTCTCTCTCTCTCTCTCTCTCTCTCTCTCTTTCCGAAGGACAAGAAAAGAATGAGAGTGCGAAAGAGGGAAGAGAAGGAAGAAGGGATGAGAAAGGGAGCGAATGGTGAAGGTTAGGAAAGGAGGAAAAGGGAAAAAAGAAGGAAAAAGAGTAGAAGGAGGAAAGTTGATGGATGGAAAGGTGGAGAGAGAGAGAGAGAGAGAGAGAGAGGAAACAGATGGCTGGGGTGTGAGATGTGAATAACAGCATGTGAAGGGGAGAGAAAGGGGAGGGAAGGAAGAGGGAGGGGAGAGGAAAGGGAAAGGGATTGCACTAAGTGAGAGAGAGAGAGAGAGTGAAAGAGGAAGGGAGGGTAAAAAAGAAGAGATACGTCAAGGTTGGGATTAACTCTCTCTCTCTCTCTCTCTCTCTCTCTCTCTCTCTCTCTCTCTCTCTCTCTCTCTCTCTCTCTCTCTCTTCTCTCTCCTCTCTTTCTCTCTCACTTTTCTCTCCTCATTCTTTTCTGTTCTTTTTTTCCTCTCTATCTTTCTCCCTCAAAATATTTCCTTCTTTCCATCCATTTCTTTATCTCTCTCTTTCCTTCCATCTTTCAAACCCTCCTTTCCTCCCTTTCTTCTTATCCTCTTCTTTTACTTTCTATTCTCCCTATCTTTACTTATCTAAACCTATTTCCTTATTTTCCTTCATTCCTCATCTCCCTCTTTCCTGATTATCATATTTTTCTCCTTTTTACCACTTGTCGTAAGGATAAATATGAAGGAAAACGGAGAAAAATGCTACCTGGATATGTTCTATAATAGATAACTTAAGTAAATATTCTTGGTCCCGTTTTGTCCCTATACTTTACGACAGCGGCAATGCTCTCCCGTTTTCTTTCAGTTCTGAGTGGAGACAAAAGACGGTCCATTCTCCCTTTCATTTTAGGTACAACAATGGCCTTCGAGTTTCTTTATAATATCCAAGACCAAAACAATGGCAGCCACTATTTCAAACTATTGAATGAGACAGTGAAACGTTATGTGTGAGTGAGTGTGTGTATACGTGTGTATTTGTGTGTGTAGATGGTCCGTTCTCCCTATCATTTTAGCTACAACAGTGACCACAAAATATCTTTATACTATCCAAGACCAAAACAACAGCGCCCACTATTTCATATTATTGGATAGAGAGTAAAACGTTGTGTGTTTGAGTGTGTCTTAGTGTGTGTGAGTGAAGACGGTCCATTTTCCTTTTCAATGACCTCTAAGTTTCTTTATAGTATCCAAGACCAAAACAACGGCGCCCACTCTTTCAAACTATTGGATAAGACAGTTAAACGTTATGTGTGTGAGTTCAAGTGTGTGTGTACGTGTGTGTGGGTGTGGGTGAGAGGGAGAAGGGGGCGCGAAGGGGAGCGGGGTTTTAAGCGGTCATGCTCACAAACATAAATAAAGGCACGCACATTCATGTACACATATATTCCACGTCATCTGTATTAATGCGCCTTTACGAGGGTTTTTACGAGAGAGAAAGGTTTACACGGGCCGATAAACGTTACATAACTCACGCCCGCCGCCAAAAAAATAATATATATAAATGATAAATATTCACGGCGGTAATGGCGGCGGCGGATTCGGATATATATTTCATTTCGGCATTTTGTCATCGGGGGAAAAAACAACAACAACAGAAGAATTGGAGGTAAAATATATAGAGAGAATTCTCCTCCCGTTTCCCCGACAGGTGACGTAATATTCACAGGTGTTGTTTGTTTACCTTGCCTTACCTGAGTTGTGCTGCGCTTGTGTTGCTGTGGCGTCACGGAGAAGGAAGGGAAGGAAAGGAAAAGGAAGAGTAGGAAAAGATTAGGAAGGGGAGAAAAGGAGGGAAAAGGAAGAAAGGAAGGGTAGGGAAGGAGGAGGAATAGGAGAAAAGGAGAAAAGAGGGAAGGGAGGAAAGGAAGAAAAGGAGGAGGGAGGGAAGAAAAGGATGAAAAATGATAGAAAGGAAGGGTAGAGAAGGAGGAGGAAGGGGACAAAATGAGGAAAAAGGGTAGAAAGTAATGACAGAAGAGGAGGAAGAAGGGGAGAAAGGATGAGGAAGGGGAGTAAGCAGGAAAAAAGGAAAATGAAGGGTAGGAAAGAAAAAAGGAAAGGTAGAAAAAGAGGAAAAAAGGTGAGAGGGAGAAAAGTTGATGAGAGGTGACGCAGGTTATTTACAGGTGTTGTTTGTTTACCCTACCAGTGATGTGTTGCGTCATGTTTGTGTTGTGGTGACGTCAGGGGTTATGTCACGCGCCAAGGACGAGAGTGAAGAGGAAAATAAAGCTGCTGTATTGAAGTCTTGGCGAAGAAAAAACGGTATCAGGACACCTCTCCTCCCGAAACTGACCTCTCTTTCGGCCACCTCTTTTGATTTTTTTTTTAGGAGCAGCGAGTAGCGGGCTTTTTTTTTATTATTGCTTCCTTTTTTTGTGCCCTTGAGCTTTCTCCTTTGTTGTAAAAAAAAAGAAAACTATATTCGACTGTTACTGAAGAAAGAAAGAAAGCGCTACTGTGTGCATTCAAGTTTTGTTGAAGAAGATAACTTATTGTATGTATTTGAGTCTTGGTGAAGGAAAATCGGAATTGTATTTGAGTTTAGTGAAGAAAAACGTTACTGTATGTATTTGAGTATTAGTGAATAACAACAACGTTACTATATTTGAGTCTTTTTGTATAAAGTGTGCTGTTTACGACCTCCTGTATTATTATTATTATTATTATTATTATTATTATTATTATTATTATTATTATTATTATTATTATTATTATTATTATTATTATTATTATTGTTGTTGTTGTTATTATCATGATTATTTTTTGTTGTTGTTGTTGTTGTTGTTGTTGTTGTTCTTATTATTATTATTATTATTATTATTATTATTATTATTATTATCATTATCATTATCATTATTATTATTATTATTATCATTATCATTATTATTATTATTATTATTATTATTATTATTATTATTATTATTATTATTATTATCATTATTATTATTATTATTATCATAATTATTATTATTATTATTATTATTATTATTATTATTATTATTATTATTATTATTATTATTATTATTATTATTATTATTATTATTATTATTATTATTATTATTATTATTATTATTATTATTATTATTATTATCATTATTATTATGATTATCATCATTATTCATGGCAACGTTTGAAGCTTTTTGTAATTCCGTAAAACGTTTGGCAATGGCAATTAGCATACACGCTTTATTCTTCCTTATTGATATTATTATTTTACTAATATATCTTGTTATTATAATTTTTCTTTTCTTATTCTCCCTTTCCTTTCCTTTCCTTCTCCCCCTTTCCTTTATTTTCCTTTCCTTTCCTTTCCTTCCTTTGCCTCCTTCCCGCTTCTTCTCCTTCCTTCCTCACACTCTATTTAATTCCTTTCTTTCCTTCCTGCCTTTCTTCCTTTCTCGCTCTTTCTTTTCATTTCCAGTTTTATTCTTCTGCTTCTTGTTATTCTTATCATCATCATCATTCCTACTACTGGTATTATATTATTCGCTGGGTCATTCGCCGCTCGCGTAAATTCACTGCAGCTTCATTCAACATGTTAGTATTACTTTAACGAATATCATACGTTTGTTGTTATCATTCTTTTTAGTTATTCTCCTTCCTGTTCTTATTTTTCTTGTCATCATCCTCGTATTCGCTGTGTCTTTCGCAGTTCGCAGAGATTATTATTACTTTTGTTCTTTTTATCATTCTTCATTTTCTTCTGCTTTTCTTTTTCTTCTTCTTCTTTATCTTCTTCTTCTTCTTCCTTTTTATCATCATCATCTTCTTCTTCTTCTTCTTCGTCTTCTTCCTTTTTATCATCTACTTCTTCTTTTCCTTCTTGTTCTTGTTCATGTTCTTATCAATCTTACTATTCCTCTTCACCTCACCATTAATATATTGCTTTTATCTTATTCGCCGTATCATTCCCAGTTCTTGCTCTTCTTATTCCTATTCTTTTACCTAATCTTATCATCATTACTATCATCATTTATATTCTATTCGCCGTGTTATTCCCAGTTCATGTTAATCTTCCCATTCTTATTCTTACCATCATTACTATTATTGGTCTCTCGTATTCGTCGGGTCATTCGCAATTCGCATAAATTCAGCGAAGCGTTCCGGCGCGGCTATTAACAGTGGCGGTCCGGTGCGTCGCCGCTGGTTGGCGCTGCTCGAGCCGCTGATGGGAGATAATATTCTAATAATGAGATGAATGGTGATTGATCGTAATGTTTCATAATTAATTGAGCTAATGGTGCGATTGGCCCAGAATGTGTGTGTGTGTGTGTGTGTGTGTGTGTGTGTGTGTGTGTGTGTGTGTGTGTGTGTGTGTGTGTGTGTGTGTGTGTGTGTTTCCTTTTGTTTCTTTTCCTTTCCTTTTATTTTATTTTCTTCCCTTTCCTTTCCTCCTCTCTTCTTCTCATTCCTTCCTCACTCTCAGCATTCTTCCTTCTTCGCTTTTTCTTTTAATTTTCTTCCGTCACAATCCTCCATTCCTTCCTTCTTTGCTCTTTATTTTCCTTTCCAGTTTTTTCTTCCTCCCTTCCATCCGTCCATCCTTCCTCACCCTTTCTTTTATCTATCCTCCCTTCCTGCATCCTTCTTCTTCCATTCCCCACGCCCTCCTTATCCGTCCTTTATATATGCTTCTCTCTTCCTCACTCTTTCTCTCCCTTCGTCACTCTTTCTCTCTCTCTTCCTTCCTTTCTTCCTCACACTTTCTTTTATCTATCGTCTCCTCCTTCATCCCCTTTCTTCCATTCCCACACCTCCTTTACTCCTTTATATAAACTTCTTTTGCTCAGTCTTTCTCTAACTTCTCTCTTTCTCTTCTCTCTCCCTTCCTCTCCCTCCCTTGCCACGCGTGCAGGTAATGGCAGGTGAAGTGTAGAGCCCTCCAGCCCCCTCTCCTCATCCTCTCTCCGCGGTCAGCTTTCTCCACCAATGTTTTCCCAGAGGCTTGAAAGAGCTGTGATCTGATTGGATGCCGACCGGGCAGGTTAAGTCAACGCGCGCGAGACCCGGAACGAAGGGCAATTATAGCTCGTTTTCCTTTTTTATCTTCCCGTTTTTTATGATTCCTTTAAAGGGGGATACTTAGGAAGAGGTCTCGGTGTGATTGGTTGATTGGGTATTTATCGTGGTTATGTAAAGGTTGATTTCAGTGTATGTGGGTGTTTTATTTTTATTTTTAGTGTGTCTCATTTCTGCTCTTTATTCCTTTTAATCTGTTCGTTATTGATAAAATTCTTGTGAACATATTATTTAAAGGGTTTTCTTGGCTATAATATTACTGTTTTGCAATTGTTTCTTTACGACATATGAAAAAAAGACTTCTACTACTACTACTACTACTACTACTACTACTACTACTACTACTACTACTACTACTATTACTACTACTACTAATACGAAAAGTGACGATAATAAAATACCGAAAGAGAAAAATGCTAATAAAAAGAAAACACAAGTTAGAAAAGAAAACAAATGATGACGCAGAAGAAAAGATGATGACGAAGAAGATGAGCACAAAGGAGAAGAAAAGGAGGGAGGGAGGGAGGGAAAGAAAGAAAGAGAGAGAGAGAGGAAAAAAAAGAGGGAGATATTGCCATGCCCACATTTAACGTTGCGTCATAAATCGGCTTGAATTCCTCTGTTTGTCGGCCGCCTCCTCCACTTTAATCCTTCTCCTCCGACGCCAAAATTGTTTCCTCCTCCTCCCTCCTTCGTGATATCCTTCCTTCGTTCACCCCAATCCTTTCTTCCCCTCCCTTTCCTCCCTCCCCTCTTCCACTCTTCTTCCTCCCTCCTTAATTCGTCCTCAATGCTCCTACTGTCTGTCTGTCTGTCTGTCTGTCTGTCTGTTTGGCTGTATTTGTCTGTCAATCTGCCCGTCTCTGTTTCTCTTTCTGTCTGTTTTAGTTTCTGTCAGTCTTTTTTAATTTTTTTGTTTACTTCTGTTCCTGTTTATGTTTCTTTAGTTTCTGTCTCTTTCTATTTGTTTTTTTTCCTTTTTTGTCTGCTCTCTCTCTCTCTCTCTCTCTCTCTCTCTCTCTCTCTCTCTCTCTCTCTCTCTCTCTCTCTCTTCCTCCTTCACTCCCTCTCTCTCTTACTCTTTTACTCTTTTACACTCTCTCCCTCTCCTCCCAGTCCGACCTCTTTCCTTTACCTACCGTCCTGTCCTGTCTACTCCACTCGCGTCCTTCCTTCCTTCTTTCCCTCCGCTCTCTCCTCCCCAGTGCCAGACTCAGCCTCCTAATAACTACACAGTATTTTCTCCCCCGCTGATGGATAACTTCGCACGTGCCACCAAAAATAGCATCATCCATCCTCAGCCACTGTCAGTCCCGGAAATTTAACAATATTTCATTTTTTTGTGCATTTTCTCCTTTTTTACTCTTTTGGAGCTGAAGCCGAAAAAGACATTTGGGAGGAGGGAAGGAGGGAGGGAGGGGCGGAGAGGTGGAGGATGGATAGGGAGGAAGCAAGAGGGAGATGGATGGGTGGAAAGGTAGAGGAGGGCAAAGAAGAAGGGAGAGAAAGCGGGAGAGAGGGAGGAAGAAAAGAACTGGAGGGTAGAGAGGTGAGGGAAGGGAAGGAAAGAAGGGATAGGGAGAGGGATGAGTGGAAAGGTAGAAGGCAAAGAGCAAGGGATAAGAGATAGGTGGAAGAAGGAAAGAAAAAAAGGAAAGAAGAAAAAAAGGAACGAAGGAAGGAAGAAAGAAACAAGAGGAAGGAGTTCAGAAAATAAAGTGAATGATGTATTGAAGCATGAAGAGAAGATCTGTGTTTTAAAGAGTGAGTTACGTGACAAGGAAAAAAATGATAGCGTGAATTAGGACAAAAAAATGGAAGAAGAGGAACCAGAGAGGATGAGGGGACGAAAATGTATACTATGAAGATAAAGCGCCATACTTAAACAAGGCAATAGCAAAAAATGATGAAAAAGAAAGAGCATACGAAAAACAAAAGAGAATATATTTTGCTGAAACTTAAAAAAATGAATCACGACTATGAAAACCGCAAAAAAAGGAAAATACGACGGAAAATACAGGAAAATAATGCAGAAAAAGTAATAATATATGTGAGAAATTAAAGTTCTGAGTTACTGAAAATAATGAGTTTGTTTTAAAAAGAACGATTATAAACATTAATATGAGAGAGAGAGAGAGAGAGAGAGAGAGAGAGAGAGAGAGAGAGAGAGAGAGAGAGAGAGAGAGAGAGAGAGAGAGAGAGCAGTGCAAAACGTTTTAAAAATATTATGAACTAAAAAAAAAGTTCTGGAAAACAAAATGTAAGACTGAAAACGTGATACCGAAAGTTTGAGAAGAGAGAGAGAGAGAGAAAAGAAGAGAGAGAGAGAGAGAGAAGAGAGAGAGAGAGAGAGAGAGAGAGAGAGAGAGAGAGAGAGAGAGAGAGAGAGAGAGAGAGAGAGAGAGAGAGAGAGAGAGAGAGAGAGAGAGAGAGAGAGAGAGAGAGAGAGAGAGAGAGAGAGAGAATGGTAGGAAAAATATTTGTTTACGTGCACGAAAAAAAAAAATAAATAAAGTGGAGGAGAGGAAGATTACCGCGATGAAAAGAGGGATCGTGACCTGAGACGCGAAGATGATAGGAAAAAAGAAGAGAGAAAAAAAGAAGAGAAAAATATGATGGAGGTCGATAAAATGAAGCAGACTGAAAATGAAAAAAAAAAAGATAAAATAGATGAAAAAGATATACAAGATGATAAAAAGAAAGTGGAAAGGAGGAAGAAACAATTACAAAAATAAAAACGAAAAATGAAGAAAAAAGCAAAGAAAATGTGAAAAGGTAAAATAAGTGAAAAATGAAACGCAGAAAACTTGATAAAAATGAAAAAGATGAAGAAATGAATGCAAAAAATAATGTTAAGTTGATAAAATGAAGGAGACTAAAAGGAAAGAAGAATGTATAGAGATGAAAGAAAATAAAGAGATATACCCAGAAGTTGATGAAAAAGGAAAGGGACAGAGATAAATATACATAAGTCGGAAAAAAGGGGAAACAAACTTAAAAAAAAGAGACAAATGTATGAATAGAGAAAAAAAAGATGTAAAGAAGTTGATAAAAATAAAGGGGACGAAGAAATAAATATAAATACAAAAAATATAGATAAGTCGATAAACTGGGGGAGGGTAAAGGGAAAAAACAAATATAGGTCAGAAAAATAAAGATAAACGAGGTAAAAAATATAAATGAAAGTATGGAAGAGAATTCAAAGGGAAAAAACACACTACAGGGAAGAGAATATATGGGAAATGGAAGAGGGAAGAAAACAGACAAAAATGATAAAGAGGAAGAGGTAAGAGAGACAGCTAAAAATAGATAATATAAGACACCTTACTTAAGACAAACACGCAAGTCAATGAAAACACACACACACACACACACACACACACACACACACACACACACACACACACACACACACACGACGAATGCGATACAACGAAATTTATCTACGTATTGTTTATCACCGAGGACAGACTTTGGACGGAAATGGAAAAAAAATGTGAAGGAAATAAAAGACGAATGATAAGAACATTACATCAACGCACAAACCTTTAAAACACACAAACACGCGCGAGGTGGAGTAGATCACAACCACCACCACCAAGAGGAGAATAAGGAGAAGACGGAGACGAAGAAGGAGACGAAGGACCAGGAAGACGAAGGAAAAGGAGAAGGGGGAGAAGGAAACGAAGGAAGAGGAGAGGAAAGAGGAGTAGGAGTACACGAAGGAGACGGAGAAGGAAGAAGCAGAAGACGTAGGAGGAGGAGGAGGAGGAAGAGTAAGAGGATCAGGAAGAGGAGAGGAAAGAGGAGTAGGAGTAGACGAAGGAGACGGAGAAGGAAGAATCAGGAGACGTAGGAGGAGGCGAAGACGAAGGAGGAAACGTACGAGGCGGAGGAGGAGAAGGCAGAGGAGGAAGAGGAGGAGCAGGAGGAGGAGGAGGAGGCTGCGGCGGAGACGTACGAGGCGGAGAAAGAGGAGGCAGAGGAGCAGGAGGAGGAGGCAGGGCAGGCCACTCTGATCTGGGAGTAATATTTCCATTCTTTTGTCTCGGCTTCATCCCGTAGCGGCGAGGGGGACAATGCCGTCTTTTGTGCGTCCCAGCGCGTGGCAATGAGCCGAATTCCCTCCCGCCCGCCCGCCCTGTTTTCCTCCCCTTGCCTCCTCTCCTCCCCTTGCCTCCTCTCCTCCCCTTGCCTCCTCTCCTCCCCTTTACTCCCTTCCTTTATCATCATCTATACTTCCTTGCTTCCAAACCTATCGTGTTGCCTCTTCTCCTCTCCTTTTGTTTCTCTATCTTTCTCTCCCTCATATCACTTGTCTTCCTCTCTTCTCTCTCCTCTCCTCTTCTTTATCATCTCTTCTCCTTCCTTGCTTTCTCTCCTCTACTCCTCTACTCTCGTTCTCTCTCCTTCCCCCCCCACCCCCCACCCCGTTTCCTTATCTCCTCAGCCATTTCCTCCTCTCTTTTCTGGTCTCCTTTCCTCTTCCTTCCTCTCCTCCTCTTTTCCTCTCTTCCATCTCCTTTCCTTCCGTTGCTTCTCCTCTCATCCCCTTTCCTTTTCTCCTTTGTCATCATCTTCATTTCCTTGCTTCCACTTCTATCGCCTCCTATTCCCTTCTCTCTTCTTCTCTCGTTTCCTTCTTTCCCATATCTCTTCCCTTTTACCTCCTCTTCCTTGCACTTTTTCCTTCTCTTCTTTATCATCTTCTCTACTCCCTTCTTTCCTAGCGTATCGCATCGCCTCCCCTTCCTTTCCGATCCCTCCTCTTCTTTCGTTTTCTTCTTTTCCATCTCTCTTCCTCTTTCTTTCCTCTCTCCTCTCCTCTCATATCCTCCACTGCGGTTGCTTCATCATCTCTCTTTTCTCTGTCATCTCCTCCCGTCTCGTTTCCTCCTCTCCTCTCCTCTCTTATCTCCACCTCTTTCTCTCCCTTCCCTTCCCTCCTCTTTTATTTTCTACCTTCCTCCTCATTTCCAATCGCATCTACTCTCCTCCTGTTCCTTTCTTTCCTCTTTCCTCTCCTCTCCTTACTTTTCCTCCTTTCTCATCTACTTCTCTCCCTATTTTCCTCTCTCATCTCTCATGTCCACCCTTTCCTTCCTCTCCTTTCTCATCTGCTCCCTTCCTCCCCGCCTGTTCCCTCCTCTCCATCTCTTATCTCCACCCCTCCAGTCCCTCCTTTCCCTCCTCTCGTTCTCTCCTTTCCCTCCTCTCTCCCTCTCGTTCTCTCCCCACTGAGTACCAATAACGGAGGAACATCATTGAAGGGAGGAGGGTGACGATGATGGCTCCACAAAAACTAGGGGAGGGAGAGAGGGAGGGAGGGAGGGTGGGGTGAGAGAGAGAGAGAGAGAGAGAGAGAGAGAGAGAGAGAGAGAGAGAGAGAGAGAGAGAGAGAGAGAGAGAAGCCTGAACGCAACTCTGATTACCCGTTTCATTGCAAGTCACAGGCGCACACACACACACACACACACACACACACACACACACACACACACACACACACGGTCGATAGTCAGTCTGTCTGTTGATGAGCCTCCAGCGATTACAAACCACTCCATCCACCCCCCAACCACCCCCTCTACCACCCTATCCACCCCCAACCCACCCACTAAGCCCTTGACCAATCCACCCAAGCGTCCACCCACTAATCCTCACCCCATTCCACCTGGCTGCCGTCCGGGCCAATAGGAATCCACGTAGTGTTGTATGTTTAATTAGAGGCATCTGAACCCATCTTGACGGACCTTAGCGATTACGATCCTTTATGCTGGATTGACTTAAGGGATGAAGGGGAGGTGAGTTGTATGGACTTAAGGGTGAGTGGGAGGTGGGTGGAGAGGGATGTGTAAGGGTGTGAGGTGATAGGTGATAAGGGAGGGGAGGATATATGGGACAAATAGGAGATAAGGATGTGAGAGAAAGAAGGAGTGGGATGGTAAAAAAAATAGTGTGGAGATGAAGGAATGTGTAAGGGAGTGTGTGGGGGGGAGGTGCAAAAAGAAGGGGTGTGATAAAGGGAAGAAAGGATGTGAGAAAAGGAAGATAGGAGAAGGAGAAAGGGGTAAAGGAGAAGGAAAGTAAGAGTGTGTGTGAAAAGGAGTGGAAAGTAGAAATGGGGAAAGGAAAAGAAATGTATGAAAAGGAGTGGGAATGGTTGGGATTTGTTGAGGAAATTTATCTCTCTCTCTCTCTCTCTCTCTCAATGCTTATACCTTCATCTTCTTTCTCATCCTCACTACTAAAAAAATACCTCCTCCTCCTCTTGCTCCTCCCATCATCATCACAATCTTCGTAATCTCCTCCTCCTCTTTTTCCTCCTCCTCCTCCTCCTCCTCCTCCTCCTGACGCCATTTATCCGCCTCAAAATTTCCTTCCTAATTATTTTCCTCCCAAAACAATCTTTCCTGAGCCTCCTGTTCCATATGACTCTCTCTCTCTCTCTCTCTCTCTCTCTCTCTCTCTCATCCCTTTCCCTCTACCACACACCTGTCTACACCTGACCACCACCACCACCACCAGGAGCGTGCGTGGGGCGATAAAGGGGCTGATTACGGGCTCGTTCGTGAGTGTTTTCCTCCCCGCTGTGGCCTCCTTCGCCCTTAACTGCCGCTTGGTGACGCTACGGCCTGACCAAAGCACCAGAAATAGGGGAAGAGGGAGGTGGACAAAAGGAAGGAAATGCGATAATATAAACAGGTGAGGACGGGTAGTTAGTATGGCGGATTTTTTTCTGGTTTACTGGTAGACGCTGAGAGATTGTTTGATAGGTAAGGAGAGGTAAAAAAGGAAAGTAAAAGGGATATATGCCCACACCAGGAATAAGGAAAAAGAATGGAAGATAAAAGGTAAAGAAATGCGATGATATAAGGAAGAAATGATAGGTAATTAATGTAGCAGCTTTTGATTGGCTCTTGGTGGCGTTCAGGGATTAGGGAGATAGGAAAATAGGGGTAAAAAATGATGAAGTGGAGGTGGGTTGTATGGACTTAAGGGTGAATGGGAGTTGGGTTGAGAGGGATGTGTAAGGGTGTGGGGGTGATAGGGAAGAGGAGAATATATGGGGGAGATAGGAGATAAGGATGTGAGAGAAAGTAAAAGGGATGGTAAAAAAAAATGTTTGGTGTATCAAGAGCATATGATAAAGGTAAATGACTATAGACTTTAAACACAGGAGCACTTTTGCGGATGTGTCAGAAATCATGGAAGGGAGCGTAAGTGTCCTGAGAGAGACGAATCAAGACTAAACCAGAAGACGAAAGTAACATTACCGGAAAAAATGTTTGGTATATCAAGAACACTAGATTAAAGGAGATAAAAGGAAATGTTTACAGATTCCCAAAACACTCCCACACCTTCGCAGATCTGCCAAAAACGAACGCTACGGAACAGGAGCAAACCATCTCAGCATAACGTGGAAAGTATAATCAGGCAACAAAGGATTCACTCGCCTATCTTTCTCCTTCCCGCCGAGGCTGAGCTGTACTGGGCCGGGCGTCTGCCGCTGAGGAGGCCGCCCGGCAGACCAGTTGTGTTCCTGCCAAGCGGTGACTTCCCAGGGAAAATATTATACATTCCAGCGGCCATAAATTCCCCCCGAGGCCGCGAGATGTGTGAAGCGGGAACGTATTAGAGCCGGAAGAGGAAAACACGTCACGCAAACACGCCGCTGACGAAGGGAAGGGAAGGGAAGGGAAGGGTGAAGGGGAGCTGATGAAAAGGGCGGAAAAGTATCAGCCGCTCAGACACACAATTTATCAAAGAGTTCGCAATAAAAGAGACATAAGGAGAGAGAAAAACAGACGTAATAAAGTGTAGTGAAAGTGATCGGAGGGAAGGTAAGGGAAGCTGATGAAAAGAACGGAGAAAAAACAGACGTTCAGACACAAACTTTATCAAGGAGTTCGTAATAAGAGGGAAGAATTAAAGGGAAAAACAGAAAACAGGTGAAATAATGAGAAAGGAAAGTAATTTGAGGGAAGGTAAGGGAAGCTGATGAAAAGAACGGAGAAAAATTAGACGTTCAGACACAATTTATCAGAGTTCGTAATAAGAGGGAAGAATTAAAGGGAAAAACAGAAAACAGGTGAATTAATGAGAAAGGAAAGTAATTTGAGGGAAGGTAAGGGAAGCTGATGAAAAGAACGGAGAAAAATTAGACGTTCAGACAGACAATTTATCAAAGAGGGAAGAATTAAAGGAAAAAACAGACAACAGGTGAATTAATGAGAAAGGAAAGTGATCGGAGGGAAGGTAAGGGAAGCTGATGAAAAGGAAGGAAAAATATCATCCGCTCAGAGACACAATTTCTCAAAGAGTTCGTCATAAAAGGACAAAAAGAGGGAGGAAAACAGGTGTGATGAAGAACAAGGAAACTAAATCAGAAGGAAAATAATCGGAAGAAAAGGAAGCTGATGAAAAGGAGGGAAAAGTATCAGCTGCCCAGACACTAAATTTACCAAAGAGATCGAAATAGTAAGGACAAAAAAAGAGGCAAACGAAAAACAGATGTAATGAAGAGTATGGAAAGTACAGCAGGTGAAAGGGAAAGGATCGGAGGGAAAGGAAATGAAGCTCAGGAAAAGGATGGAAAAGTATCACCTGTTCAGACTCGCAAATGAATCAAACAGGTCGTAATAAAAGAGCAAAAAGAGAAAGGAAAACAGGTGTGATGAGCAATGAGGTAACGAAAGCAAAAGGAAAGTAATTGGAAGGACGAGAGAGAGAGAGAAACTGTAAAAGGATGGAAAAGTATCAGACACGCAATGAATCTAACAGGTCGTAATAACAGTCACAAAAAGATAAAGGAAAACAGGTGTGATGAGCAATAATTAGTTAACGAAAGCAGAAGGAATGTAATTAGAAGGAAGAGAAACGGATGAAAAGGAGAGAAAATAATCAGTCGTTCAGACCAACAATTTAGCAAAGACTGAAGAAGAGATAAATGAAGGAAGAGAGACAGAGAAGAGGAGAAGGAGGAGGAGGAGAGGGAGAGGAGAAGTAGATGACTGGAGGACAAAAAGAGGAAAAAACAACAAAAAAAAAAACAAGTGCACTAAAGAAAAGGGAAAGTATAATCGAAGGTGATGAAAGGGAAGGATAAATAGCATACGTTCGCACAAACAGTTTTTCAGAGTCGGTAATAAGACAAAGAAAATGGGAGTGGCAAGTAGCGGGCTTTTTTGTACTCTTTCTGTTGCCCTTGAGTCGTGTCCTTTGATGTAAAAAAAAAAGAGGAGAATAAACGGAAAACAGGAAAGAAAAGTAAGAGAAAAGTAATTGGTAGAAAGGGACAGAACATAATTAATCAAAAGTTCATCATAAAAGGGACAAAATAGAGTAGGGAAAAAACGGGTAACAGATGCCTAAGCAGTAAGGAAAAACGGTAAAACAATAACAACCTTCACCCTTCCAGACAAACAGACAACTCAGACGCCAACCCAAAAAAAGTAGTAAAACGGTAAAAATGGGTGAGGGAAGCAACCAAAAAAAGGAAAAAAGGGAAAGAGCGAGAGAGCCCCAGGAAGGAGTTAAGGCCCAGCTGACGAGCCTCCACATGGCAACAACACGACGGTAAACAAAGGAGGAAGAATGTGCCTCAGAGAAGAGTGCAATATAGAGTAAGGAAACAAGAGAAGGAGGAGGAAGAGGAGGAGGAGGAGGAGGAGGAGGCGAAGAAGAAGCTGCTGCCGGGACTAAAACAATCGAAGAGAAGGGAAGGACGAAGAGGAGATGAGACGGAAAACTGAGCCGCATAAAACAAAGTGCAAGAAAAAACAACTAGACAATAAGTAAACAAGGAGGAAAGCAAGGTACAGCAGGAGGAAGGGACAAGAAACATCCCGACGAAGGGGAAAAGAAACAAAAAGCAAACAAGAAAAAGGAACCCTGAGAGAAACGCAGAAAAGAAAAGGGTGATAAATGACGGAAAGGAATGAGAGGAGAGAGAGAGAGAGCAAACAGGAGGAAGGGAGAGAGGGAAGGCCTGAATGAAGAATGGAGAGAGATGAAGGAAAGGGAAAGGGAGGGATAAGGGAGACTATTTGAATGAAGAGGAAGACAAAGAAACAGGGAGAGGAGGAGGAGGAGGAGGAGGAGGAGGAGGAGGGAGATACGGAGGAACTATTGGGAGAAGGAGAATGGCAAAAACAAAATAAAGGAGGAGGAGGAGGAGGGAGATAATGAGGAACGATGGAGAGATAAGATGAGGAGAAAGAAGGAAAACAAAGAAACAGGAGGAGGAGGAGGAGGAAGAAAAGGAAGGAAGATAAGGAAGAACATTGGGA
The DNA here is from genome assembly GCF_024679095.1 of Eriocheir sinensis. Taxonomy (NCBI): domain Eukaryota; kingdom Metazoa; phylum Arthropoda; class Malacostraca; order Decapoda; family Varunidae; genus Eriocheir; species Eriocheir sinensis. The sequence continues at coordinate 9,762,704 of NC_066556.1, forward strand.
TATTAAATGAAAAAAAACAAGGACACAGAAACTGAAGGAGGAGAAGAAGGAGGCGGAGGAGGAGAAGATACGGAGAAACGATGTGGGATTTGATGAGAGGAAAGGAAAGGAGGGCAAAGAAGCAGGAGGAGGAGAAGGAGGAGGAGGGACACAGAAGGGGGGAGGGGGAGGAAGGACAGACCATAGGAAAGGAGGGCAAGGGGGGCGGGGGTGAAGGGGCAGTCGACCCCCTCAAGCGATGATCAATTTGGCCCAATCACGCCCGTGCTTGGCTCGTGGCCACGGCTTCCCCTACACGACACGCCCCCTCTCCTCTTCTCTTCCACCTCTTCTCTCTTCTTTTCTCCTCTTATCTCTTCCTCTCCTCTCTTTCTCTCCTGTCTTCTCTCTTCCTTTATTTTCCTCTTCCAGTCACCTCGTATTTTTGTATCTTTCCTCCTCTCCTCTCCTCTTCTCTTCTTCTCTCTTTCTTTCCTCTCTTCTCTCTTCCTTTATTTTCCTCTTCCAGTCACCTCTTTCTTTTGTCTCTCTCCTTTCGTCTTCTCTTCTCTTCCCTCTTTTCCCTGTCTCTCCTCTTCTCTCTTCCTCTTTTCTTCTCTTCCCTCTTTTCCCTGTCTCTCCTCTTCTCTTCCCTCTTTTCCCTGTCTCTCCTCTACTCTCTTTCTCTCTTCTTCTCTTCCCTCTTTTCCCTGTCTCTCCTCTTCTCTCTTCCTCTCCTCTTCTCTTCCCCTCTTCTCTTCTTTTTCCATCTCATCGTTCCTTCGTATCTCCCTCCTCCTCCTCCTCCTCCTCCTCCTTCTGTTTCTTTGTCCTCCTCTTCCTTCAACTAGTCTCCCTATCCATTCTCCGTATCTCCCTTTTCCCTTTCCTCCGTCTCTCTACTTCTCTCTCCTCCTTTTCTCTCCTCACTCCCTTCTTTTTCCTCTTCCAATCATCTCCTGGTTCCCTCTTCCCTTCATTGTCTTCTTTTATCCTACTCCTCTCTCTTCTCTTTCCTCCTTTTTCTCTTCTTTCTTCATTCTTTTTCCTCCTCCAGTCATCTCCTGCTTCCCCTCTCCCTCTCCTCTTCTCTACTTTTTCCTCTTCTCTCCTACTCCTCTTTCTTCTCTCTCCTCCTTTTCTCTTCTCTTTCCTTTCTTTTTCCTCCTCCAGTCATCTCCTTCTCCTCCTCCTCCTCCTCTTCTCTCTCTCTTCCTTTATTTATCTCTTCTTCAATTCACCTCCAACATCTATTCCCCTCTCTACCTTTTCTTTTTCTCCCTTTCTTCATCTATATTTCCTCAACCCAACAAGACACCCCTCATCCTCTTCTCCTCTATTCTCTTCTTTCCTCCTTTTCTCTCTTTCTTCTTTTTCCTCTTCATGTCATCTTTTACACCTTTTCCTCTCTCTACCTCCTCTTCCAGTCTCTTTCCATATCTATCCTCCTGAAGCCCTTTTTGTAAATATCTCAACAGTCTACTTTTGCTCTCTCTCTCTCTCTCTCTCTCTCTCTCTCTCCTAATCACCCTTAAATACCCTTCCTTCTCCCCTGATGCTCCTCCTCCTCCTCCTCCTCCTCCTCCTCTTCTTCTTCTCCCTCCTCTTCTCCCTCCTCTTCCTCTCCCCTCCTTTCGACCCTCCTCCCTTAAACACACACACACACACACACACACACACACACACACACACACTCACACACACTCACACACACTCACACACACACACACACACACACACACACACACACACACGGTACTTTCTGCTGAGGCCGCCTCCTCTTGTTCCTCTTGGCTTATTGATGGGACGAAAAGCACAATGATAAGAGGAGGTGATCAATATCTTCGCTTCGCTCGCCCTTTATCCCCTTCTCCTCTTTCCTCTTTTTCTCCACCTTCCTCTTCCTCTTATTTACACTTTCTCTTTTCTTCCACTTCCTGTTTTCTCTTTCCCTTTCCTTTTCCTTTTTCTCTTACTTTCATTTTCCTTATTTTTCTCTTTTATTTTACTCTCCCTCTTCCTCTTTCATTCACTATTTCTCGTCTTTCGCTCCACCTTCCTCTTCCTCTTACTTTTATCTTATCTGTTTTCTATTCTCTCCTTTCTTCTTTCCCTCCCTCTTCCTTCTCGTACATAATTTCATCTTCTCTTCCCTTTTCCTCTTGCTTTCTCTATTCTCCACTTCCATTTCTCCTCCTTTTTCCATTCTCCCCTTTCTCTCCTATTTCCACACCCTTCCCTTTCTCTTCGTACTGGGAGAGGGGAGGGATAGAGGAAGGGGGAGGGAAAGAGGATGGGAAGGAGGGATAGAGGAAGGGGAGGAGGGATAGAGGAAGGGGGGGAGGGGGGAGGGGAGGACTGTGGTGTGTACCCTCATAATAATAGATGGGCCTCGTCTCCCTCATCTTCCATAACTCCGCCCGTCTCTAACCATCACTATCAAAGGCTCCAACATCATCATCAATATACCTCCTCCTCCTTTCTATCCCTCTTCTCCCTTTCTTCTCTATTCTCCTTCTTTTAACGCTATCCTCTTCTCATATCTCTCTTTCCTGTCCTTTTTCTTACTCTATCGATACTTCCTTCTTCCTTTATTCTCTTTCACTATCATTGTTTATCCCTATATCATATTCTCCCCTCTTTAATCCTTTCTTTTCCTCCTCCTCCTCATCCTTTAAAACTATCCTCATCCTCTCATTTATCTTCCTCTATCAATACTTCCTTCTTCTTCCTTTATTCTCTTTCACTATCATAGTTTGTCACTGTTTCATATTATCCTCCCCTCTTTAATCCTTTCTTTTCCTCCTCCTCCTCATCCTTTAAAACTATCCTCATCCTCTCATTTCTCTTCCTTTATCAATACTTCCCTATTCCTCACTCGTCCTCTTAAACTATTATCATCATCTCCTATTCATTCTTCCTTCATCTCTCCCTTCACCATTTCCCTTCTCACTTCTTTCCATCTCTAACCTCCCTTTCATCTTCCTTCTCCATCCTTCTCATCTCAATCTCAATCTTCCTCTTAATCCACCGTAACCATCACCACCATCACCACCACAATCACAACCATCCCTTTCCCTCCATCTCCTCCCTAACCTTCCTTTCAACTTCCTTCTCCATCCTTCCCATCTCAATCTCAATCTTCCTCTTAATCCACCGTAACCATCACCACCATCACCACCACAATCACCACTATCCCTTTCCCTCCACCTCTTCCCATTCCTTTCCCTTTCCTTCCATATCCACCCCTACTTTCACCATCCATTTCCATCTTTCCTGTTTCCTTCATCCACCCTTTTCCTAATCCACCATCACCACCCCTCTTCACCATCACCACCACCCTCCATATTGACCCCGCCTGACTAATTGGGTCACGTGGGGCTTAATGAGGTCAATTCGTTAACGGGGTAATTAGCTCGTCTCTCATTGTTTTAGCCGCCGCCGCCGCGCGGACACACTACTTCAGCGCCGCGTGACTCACTGCGCCTCGTTAGTTAGTTAGGGATGTTGTTATTATTATTGTTATTGTTATTGCTTTTTCTATTATTATTATTATCATTATTATTATTATTATTATTGTTATTATTTGTCGTTGTCTGGCTGACTTGTTGATTCTACCGTCATTGTTTGAGTAAGATAGAAATAGAAAGGTAGTAGTAGTAGTAGTAGTAGTAGTAGTAGTGGTGGTGGTGGTGGTGGTGGTGGTGGTAGTAATAGTAGTAGTAGTAGTAGTAGCGGTAGTAGTGGTGGTGGTGGTGGAAGTAGTAATAGTAGTAGTAGTAGTAGTAGTAGTAGTAGTAGTAGTAGTTGTAGTAGTAGTAGTAGTAGTGCTGTAGTAATATCAACATCAACAGTACGAGAAGTAATAACAAAAAGCATTACCAATAACAATAAAAATAAATAAACAACAATAAAATACAACAAGAATAGAAGCCAATCGTCCCGGCAATAAATATACAAGCAAGATAAAGTAACAACGTTAATAAAAATATCAATACTACAAATACATTGCAATACTCATAACACTTACTCCCTTGCTCTCTCTCTTCACAAAACACAAAAAAACAACACCAGTAACAGCACTAACAAATCATCGATACTAATACAATCCAATGCTCATAATCTTTGCTCTAACCTTCCCTCTCTCTCTCTGTCTTTTTTCATCGCCCGGCGCACAATGGACCATAAACATCGCCACTTTATATTACAATGAGTTACGCGGATCAATCACGAGGCGGAAAGTTAGGTCAAAATACCACGAAGGCGATCAGCGGAGGAACTTCGGGAAGGCGAGGCGAAGTTCTTTACATGGAGACGACTGGCGGATTGACTGGCTGACTGATTGACTGCATGACTGACTTATTGAGTGATTGACTGAGTGACTGACTGACTGAATGATTGAATGATTGACTGAGTGACTGACTGACTGAATGATTGAATGATTGACTGAGTGAGTGACTGATTGATTGCATGACTGACTGACTGAATGATTGAGTGATTGACTGAGTGACTGACTGATTGATTGCATGACTGACTGACTGAATGATTGAGTGATTGACTGAGTGACTGACTGATTGATTGCATGGCTGACTGACTGAATGAATGATTGAGTGATTGACTGAGTGACTGACTGATTGACTGAGTGACTGACTGAATGAATGATTGAGTGATTAACTGAGTGACTGACTGATTGATTGCATGGCTGACTGACTGAATGATTGAGTGATTGACTGAGTGACTGGCTGATTGACTGACTGACTGAATGAATGAATGATTGACTGAGTGACTGACTGATTGATTGCACGGCTGACTGACTGAATGATTGAGTGATTGACTGAGTGACTGATTGAATGACTGTCTGGTTAAAAGAGTAACTGATTGAATAATTGACTGACTGATTAACTGAGTGAGTGAGTGAGTGAGTGAGTGCCAAATTTTAAATGACTGATCGACTGATTTTCTAACTGATAAACTGAGTGAAGGAGGGACTGATTAACTGATTGCTTGACTGACTGACTGGCCAAGTGGCTGACTGACTTATTAACTGAGTGACTGACTGACTGAAAGAGAAACTAACTGACAAAATTAATGACAGACTGACTGGTAACGAACTGATTAAATGACCCACTGACTTACTGACTGACGAACTGACTGACTGACAAACTAACTGACTGAAAAAAACACGAGTAAAAACCTGACTAAACTGAACGGGTCAAAACTATAAGCAAACAAAAAAACAAAAAAAAAGGAAAATTTCAAAGGCCCCCAAACCTAGGCGAAATAAAGAAAGAATTAATCACAGATACACTCCACTAGTCGCTGTGCTCCACTTTTGACGATTACAGCGAGTGGAGTGGAGTGGAGAGAAGTGGAGCAGGAGGCGGAGAAGCAGGAGGAGGAGGAGGAAGAGAAGGAGGAGTCGATTATATTACCCGATTACATTAGAGAGAAGAGCTGTGGGATTACTTTTGTCTGATGGCTCAACTTAAAGCTCCCTTGGGTACCACTGGAAAGGGAGAGGAAGGGGAAGGGGAAGGGAGAAGACGGGGGAGGGAAGGGGGTGGGGAGGAGAAAGCAGGGGGAGGGGAGATGGGTGTAGAATGTGGGTTGTTGGGGAGATTATACTCTTGGGTGGTGGTGATGATGGTGGTGGTGGTGGTGGTGATAGAGGAAAGGTGAAAGGTGTGTGTGTGTATGTGTGTGTGTGTGTGTTGGGGGGAAGAGGGGAGGGGAGAAGATGTGGAGGTGTGGTATAAAGAGGAAGGTGAGGAAGAAAAGGGTATAGACTGAAGGGGATGTGGAAGAAGAAGGATGGTGATGGAAAGAGTTGAGGGAAAGAAAGGAAAAGGTAAGGAGGGGGAGGAGAAGAAAAGAGAAGGGGAGGAGAGGACAGGTAAGAACATGGGAAAAGGGAAAATAAAGAAAAAAAATATGAAAGATGAGACAAAATTAATCAGAGTCAGGTAGGATGTTTGTGAAGAAAAAGGAAAAAAAAAATCTTCAGTGAACCTAAATACAAAAAAATAAGAAAGAAAGAAAGAAAGAAAGAGTGAATGAAGAAATAATAAAAAGAGACGAAGAAGAAGAACAGTTAAAAAAAAAGACGAGCGATTAAAGGAAAAAACATGAGAAGACGGAAAATACCTCGACGAAATAATAAAAAAAAGAGAATGAAAGAGAACGAAGAGAAGAAGAAAGAGAAAAAGAAGAAGAAGAAGAAGAGGTAAAAAAAAACGAGCATAAGAGAACGAAAAAAGAAAAAAACATATGTGAGAAGACGGAAAATACCACGACGAAAGTAAAAAAAAAAAAAAAAGAGAATGAAAGAGAACGAAGAGAAGAAGAAAGAGAAAAAGAAGAAGAAGAAGAGGTAAAAAAAACGAGCATAAGAAAACGAAAAAAGAAAAAAACATGTGAGAAGACAGAAAATACCACGACGAAAGTAAGAAAAAAAGAGAATGAAAGAGAACGAAAGAGAGGAGAGGAAAAGAAGGCGAGTAAACAAGTGCATGAGAGGGAAGTGACAAAAAAGAAACATAATAAGGGAGAGATTAAACGTTGAGGAGTATATAAGAATGGATAATGAAAGCTTACGAGTTGAGATCAAGTTTATGAGGCTATAGCGAAGGACGATGATGAAGGGGAGGGAGGGAGGGAGAGAGGGAGGGAGAGAGAGAGGGAACGAGGGAGGGAACGAGCGAGGGTGGGAGGGAAGGAGGGATAGAAAGCCGAACGAAGAAGATGGAGGAGAGCCTGGAGAAGAGGGTAAGGGAGGAAAGAAGGGAGAAAAAGGACAGAAGAATAGTGGAAGATGAGGGAGAGATAGGAGAGAAGGATGGACAAAATAAAAGTGCATAGAGGAGGCGGATAAGAAGAGAAGCAGAAGGAAATAAAGGAATGTAAAAGAAGGGGCGATGAAGGGAGAGAAGGAGAGAAAGATGAAAAAAAGGAAAAAAAGAACTGAGATAGGAGAAAGAGGAGAAAGATAAAAAGGAAACGTAAAAGAGAAAGGGAAGGAAGGGTGAGGAATAAGAATGGAGAAATGAAGAAAAAAAGAGACGATTAAATGAGAAATAGAAGAAGGAAAAGCAAACAGAAAAGAAGAGAGGAAGGGAGAGATAGAAGGCTCAAGTGTAAGAAGGGAGAAAAGTAGAAAAGAAAGGACAATTAAAAGGAGGGAAAAGGAAGGGAAAACAAAAAAAAAAGAAAGAGGGAGGGAGGAGGGAAGGTTTAGGAGTAAGGAGGGAGGGAGGAAGGGAGGAGAGAAGAGAAGGAGGAGAGATTAGTTAAGGAGAGGAAGAATGATATGACAGTGAGGGAACGACAGCTCAGAGAAACATTAGACAGGAGCAGAAACAATGGCGTTGGTGGTGGTGGTGATGGTGGTGATGGTGATGGTGGTGGTGGTGGTGGTGTTAGGAATCTTCTCTCTCTCCCATCTGTCACCACTAACTTAATCCATCTTAGAGAGAGAGAGAGAGAGAGAGAGAGAGAGAGAGAGAGAGAGAGAGAGAGAGAGAGAGAGAGAGAGAGAGAGAGAGAGAGAGAGAGAGAGAGAGAGAGAGAGAGAGAGAGAGAGAGAGAGAGAGAGAGAGAGAGAGAGAGAGAGAGAGAGAGAGAGAGAGAGAGAGAGAGAGAGAGAGAGAGAGAGAGAGAGAGAGAGAGAGAGAGAGAGAGAGAGAGAGAGAGAGAGAGAGAGAGAGAGAAGAGAATGCCTGCCGCCACCTCTGCCTCCGAAGGGGTTTTTAGGCTGTTAATTAAAAGAGGGAAGGTGAACCAAGTAGAACGCGAGGAAATTTTAATCTAAACTTGCACGCGGAAAGCTCTGCGCGGGAACTTAGAGCCAGACAGCCAATACTTGCAGTCTCCTCCTCCTCCGCCTCCTCCGCCTCCTCCTCCTGCTCCTCCTCCTGCTCCTCCTCCTCCTCCTCCTCCTCCTACTGTTCCTGCTTCCCTTGTTCCTCCTCCTACCGCTGATACTACTCCTCTTCCACCTCCTCCTCTTCCACCTCCTCCTCTTCCACCTCCTCCTCCTCTTCTCTTCCTTCTTTACTTCTTTTCCTTTTCTTCTTCTTTTCCTTTTCTTCTTCTTTTCCTTTTTCCCCTTCTCCTTCTTCTCTTTCTGCTCCTCCTCCTGCTGTTGCTCCTCTTCCACCTGCTCTTCTTCTTTCTCTTTCCCTCTTGTTTTCCTCCTTTTCTTCTTTCTTTCTCCTCTTTCTGTTCCTTCTACTCTTTCACCTCCTCCTCCTCCTCCTCCTCCTCCTCCTCCTCCTCCTCCTCCTCCTCCTCCTCCTCCTCCTCCTCCCTTCCAGTCCGTGCCCTGTAACTTTTTCCAACAAGATTTTTTTCTCTCTCTCTCTCTCTCAGCTACTATTGTCTCTGCAGAATGTCAACACGTCGTTACTGTTCCATTGTTCTCGTGTTGTTTTTATTTCCTTTCTTTCTACTTTTATTTCTCTTTATTTGGGATAGGTATTTTTGGCACACCTGTAGAGCCGGAAGTAATTATGTCTTTACCTGTATTTATGGAGGGTAATAAGCTTAAAAATAATGAATGGTTCTTACAGAGAGGAAGAGGAGAGAAGGAGGGAAGGAAAACGTACTGTAGGAGAATGGGAGATGAAGGAAAGAAGGAAGAGGAGGATGAAAGGGGGATAAAATGTATAGAGAAAGTGGCTGAGGAGAAAAGGAAGGGGGGAGAAAGGACTATAAGAGAATGGGAGATGAAGGAAAGAAGGAAGAGGAGGATGAAAGGAGGATAAAATGTATAGAGAAAGTGGCTGAGGAGAAAAGAAAGGAGGGAGAAATTACTGTAGGATAATGGGAGACGAAAGAATGGAGGAAGAGAAGGATAGATGGAGAAAAAAAAAACATGGGAAGAGGATAATGAAAAAAGAGATGAAGGAAAAAGTACTGTAGAAGAATGGGAGATGAGAGAATGGTGGAAGAAAAGAATAGATGGAGGAAAAGATGTAGGGAGAAAGAGGATCCGGAGAAAATGAAGGATAAGAAAGGAATGTAAAGTAATGAGAGACAAAAGTAAGAGAGAGAGAGAGAGAGAATAATGGAAGAAGGGAGAGAAGGATGGAAAACGGGAAAGACTTACTCAGGAATAGGAGAGGACCTTTGTTTGATTAAAAGTATTACACATGAAATTGGTTACGGTGAAAGTATTACATGAGGTTGGCTGAGGTTTAAAGTATTACAGGATTACAGATGATGGAAAGGGGAGGGAGGAAGGGGACTGAGGGGGAGAGGAGGAAAAGGGGAAATGGAAAGAGGGAGGAAAACGGTGATGGAGAGGGGAAAGAGGGAAGAGAGGGGGAGACTAGGAGGAGGAAAAGGAGTGGTGGAAAGGCGAGAGAGAAGGAGTGAGAATAGAAGGGGTGAAGAAAATGGAACTTGAAATGCGAGAAAGGGAGGAAAGAGGGAGGAAAAGGGTGATGGAGAGGGGAGAGAGGAAGGGAAGGGGATGATATGGAGATGGGAGTGATCGAAGAAAGGGGTGATGGCAGAGTGAGGGAGGAAAATGTAAAGAGTAAAACGGGAGAAAGGGAGGGAGGGAGGGAGGAGGAAAAGAGGTGATGGAAAGGGGATACAGAGAAGGAGGAAGAGGGAAGGGAGGGAGGGGGATGAAGGGATGAAAAGGAGGTGATGGAAAGAGAGGGAGGAAGAGGAAGCCTGGTTAAGGTTAAGAGTTTTCCATAAGGTTGGCAAGGGTTAAAAGTATTACAAGTAAGTTTTGAGGCATCACAGGTAAGGTTGGTAAGGTTAAAATTATTACTCATAAGGTTGATAAGGTCCAAAGTATTACACAAGGTTGGTTAGAGTTAAAAGTATCACAGGTAAGGTTAAGGTATCACAGGTAAGGTTAAGAGTATCACAGGTAAGGTTAAGAGTATCACAGGTAAGGTTAAAAGTATCACAGGTAAGGTTTAAAGTATCACAGGTAAGGTTAAGTATCACAGGTAAGGTTAAGGTATCACAGGTAAGGTTAAGTATCACAGGTAAGGTTAAGGTATCACAGGTAAGGTTAAGTATCACAGGTAAGGTTAAGGTATCACAGGTAAGGTTAAGAGTATCACAGGTAAGGTTAAGGTATCACAGGTAAGGTTAATAGTATCACAGGTAAGGTTAAGGTATCACAGGTAAGGTTAATAGTATCACAGGTAAGGTTAAGAGTATCACAGGTAAGGTTAAGGTATCACAGGTAAGGTTAAAAGTATCACAGGTAAGGTTAAGAGTATCACAGGTAAGGTTAAGGTATCACAGGTAAGGTTAAGAGTATCACAGGTAAGGTTAAGAGTATCACAGGTAAGGTTAAGAGTATCACAGGTAAGGTTAAGGTATCACAGGTAAGGTTAAGAGTATCACAGGTAAGGTTAAAAGTATCACAGGTAAGGTTAAGATATCACAGGTAAGGTTAAGTATCACAGGCAAGGTTAAGAGTATCACAGGTAAGGTTAAGAGTATCACAGGTAAGGTTAAGAGTATCACAGGTAAGGTTAAGTATCACAGGTAAGGTTAAAAGTATCACAGGTAAGATTAAGAGTATCACAGGTAAGGTTAAGAGTATCACAGGTAAGGTTAAGGTATCACAGGTAAGGTTAAGAGTATCACAGGTAAGGTTAAGAGTATCACAGGTAAGGTTAAAAGTATCACAGGTAAGGTTAAGATATCACAGGTAAGGTTAAGTATCACAGGTAAGGTTAAGTATCACAGGTAAGGTTAAGAGTATCACAGGTAAGGTTAAGTATCACAGGTAAGGTTAAGTATCACAGGTAAGGTTAAGAGTATCACAGGTAAGGTTAAGAGTATCACAGGTAAGGTTAAGGTATCACAGGTAAGGTTAAAAGTATCACAGGTAAGGTTAAGAGTATCACAGGTAAGGTTAAAAGTATCACAGGTAAGGTTAAGAGTATCACAGGTAAGGTTAAAAGTATCACAGGTAAGGTTAAGAGTATCACAGGTAAGGTTAAGAGTATCACAGGTAAGGTTAAGAGTATCACAGGTAAGGTTAAGAGTATCACAGGTAAGGTTAAGTATCACAGGTAAGGTTAAAAGTATCACAGGTAAGGTTAAGTATCACAGGTAAGGTTAAAAGTGTCACAGGTAAGGTTAAGAGTATCACAGGTAAGGTTAAGGTATCACAGGTAAGTTTAAAAGTGACACAGGTAAGGTTAAGCGGTACAGGTAAGGTTAAATGCATCGCAGGTAAAGTTGGTTAAGGTTCAAAAAGGTGGAACCATTAGTGAACGGCCGACACCTCCGTATGATGAGGCAATTACCTGCTCTTTATCCAATTAACCCGCTGATTACCTGGATTTGTCACAATTAGGCGCAAAAAGAAAACGGCGTATTAAACCCTCATTATCATCGTTATTGCCGTATCATTATTATTATTATTATTATTATTATTATTATTATTATTATTATTATTATTATTATTATTATTATTATTGTTGTTGTTGTTGTTATTGTTGTTGTTGCTATTGAGACCGACATTACTACTACTACTACTGGTACTACTACTACTACTACTACTACTACTACTACTACTACTAATAATAATAATAATAATAAATCGTTACTAAAAGGAAACTAAAAAAATAATACTGAGAAGAGATTGGTCGAGATAAGTCCTAGTAAGAGAAGGAGGAGGAGGAGGAGGAGAAGGAACACGGAGGCAGAAAACAGAAAACAGGATCTCGATTACTTTTTCCTATATACAGGTGAGAGAGAGAGAGAGAGAGAGAGAGAGAGAGAGAGAGAGAGAGAGAGAGAGAGAGAGAGAGAGAGAGAGAGAGAGAGAGAGAGAGAGAGAGAGAGAGAGAGAGAGAGAGAGAGAGAGAGAGAGAGAGAGAGAGAGAGAGAGAGAGAGAGAGAGAGAGAGAGAGAGAGAGAGAGAGAGAGAGAGAGAGTAAATAAATAGACAAATAGATAAACACAGACAGACCAATACAGACAACACCCCTCCAACCCGCACCCTCTCACCCCCATAACACATAACATACTATTTCCCTCCCCACCCCTCCCCTCCCCTCCCCTCCTCCCCTCTCCCCTCCCCTTCCCTTTCCTTCTCACAAGCAATACATCTACAGCAACAACAACACTTCTTCTCTTCCCCCTCTTCCCCCTCCTCCCCCTCCCCCTCTTCCCCTTCCCTCCCCTCGCCACGCGGCCAGACTTGGGGCGACAAATGAGGGGAAAAGGACCGTCGGGGAACACTTGCCCTTTAAACTCGAGCTGCCGTCCCCCGCCTGCAACTTGCTGACACGGAGGCCATCTGTCGGGCGCCGGGCGAAATTGAACTCACAGACGGGAGCTTGAAACGCGGGAGGGGGCGAAGAGGGAGGAAAAGGGTGATGGAGACGGGGAAAGAGGGAAGGGAGGGGGAGAGGCGAGGGAGAAGGAGTGAAAATAGAAGGGTTGAAGAAAATGGAACTTGAAATGCGAGACGGGGAGGAAAGAGGGAGGAAAAGGGTGATGAAGATGGGAGAGAGGGAAGGGAGGGGGAGAGGCGAGGGAGAAGGAGTGAAAATAGAAGGGTTGAAGAAAATGGAACTTGAAATGCGAGACGGGGAGGAAAGAGGGAGGAAAAGGGTGATGGAGAGGGGGGAAGAGGGAAGGGAGGGGGAGAGGGGAGGGTGGACTGAGCATAGAAGGGGTGAAGAAAATGGAACTTGAAATGCGAGAAGGGGAGGAAAGAGGGAGGAAAAGGGTGATGGAGAGGGGAGAGAGGAAGGGAAGGGGATGAGATGGAGATGGGAGAGATCTAAGAAAGGGGTGATGGGAAAGTGAGGGAGGGAGGAAAATGTAAAGAGTAAAACAGGAGAAAGGGAGGGAGAAAGGGAGAGTAAAAGGAAAAAATGGGTTGATGGAAAGGGGAAGAAGGGAGGGAGGAAAGGAGAGAGTGAGAGGAGGAAGAGGGGAGGGAAGGAGAGAGGGGAAGAGAGGGGGGCGACGGAAATGGGAGGGAGGGAGGGAAGGGAAGGAGGTGGTGATGGGAGTGAGGGAGGAAGGAGTGATGGAAAAGAGAGGGAGGGAGGGGAATGAGGGAATGGGTGATGGAGAGGGGAGGGAGGAAGGGTGAGGATGAGGTGGAGATGGGTGAGGGAAGAAGGGGGTGATGAAAAGAGGAGGGAGAGAGGTAGAGGGGAGAGGGAAAAGGGAACAAAGAGGAATAGGGGTGATGGGAAGGGGAGAGAGGGAAGGAAATGAGGGATAAAGAAGATAGGAAAGGGGTGAGGAAGTGAGGAGGAGGGGAGCAAAAAGGAGATGGAGAGAAGTTGGTGAAGAATGGGAAAGCAAAACGAAAAGATGATGATGATGGTAATGATGATGATGATGAGGAGGAGGAGGAAGCGGAGGAGGATGATTAAAGAAGAGGAATAGTTGGAAGACAGATAAAGGGAGAGGAAGAGAATTGGACAAGGGGGAAGGAGAATAAAAGGAAGAGAAATTAAGAGAGGGGAGAAGGGAGGAGAAAGAAAGGGAGATTAAAGAAGAGAAATGGAGTAAAGGGGGTGAGGAAGGGAGACAAAGAGGAGCAGAGATAGGTAGGAAAGATGAGAGGAGAAAAGAGAAAAGAGGGAGAGAAATGGACAAATAAGAATAGGATTGGGGAGAAGAGGAGGATGAAGAATAGGAAGAGGAGGAGGAAGAGGAGGAGGAGGAGATTGAGAAGATGGAGGAAGAGGATAAGGAGGGAGATTGTGGGTACTTTCTCTCTCTCTCTCTCTCTCTCTCTCTCTCTCTCTCTCTCTCTCTCTCACTGAAACACACATATTCATTCTCTACAATGTGTGTGTGCGTGTGTGTGTGTGTGTGTGTATGTGTGTGTGCGTGTGTGTGCGTGCGTTGGTTGCAGTGTGGCCAGTGAAGGAAGGAAGGAAACAAGGGGAGGAAGGTACAAATGGGGGGAGGGGAGGAAGGGGAAGGGGAGGGAAGGGGAAGGAAGGGGAGGAAAGAGGGGGAGGGGGGCGTAGCAACATTATACGGGGCAGCGAGGCACAGGACTGGCCCTTCGTCAGAGCCCAGGAGGAGGAGGAGGAGGAGGAGGAGGAGGAGGAGGAGGAGGAGGAGGAGGAGGAGGAGGAATGAAAGCTGAGGGGAGAATGACGAGAATGAAGAGAACAGGAACAAGAACGAGGACTGAAAAGGAAGTGGAGAAGAAAGAAGAAAGAAGAGGAAGAATAAGGAAGAGGAGGAAGATGAGGATGAGGATGAGGAAGAAGAGGAGGAGAATGAAGAAGAAAATGGAGACGAAAAGGAAAATATTGCGGAAATAAAGGAATGAATAAAAAAAGAGGGAGGAGAGTCAAAATGAAGAGCAGGAGGAGGAGGAGGAGGAGGAGGAGGAGGAGGAGGAGGAGGAGGAGGAAAATGAGAGTAATTAAGATGACGCAACACTTGACACTTCTTTTGAGCTAATGTGATGTATGGAGGAGGAGGAGGAGGAGGAGGAGGAGGAGGAGGAGAAGCAGATCTCTTTGTTTAGTTTGTAGGGGAGAGAAGGAAGGAGGGTTGGACGGGAGGGAGAGGTAAATTAAGAAATAATGGAGGAACAAGCTGTTAGGTGTGAGAGAGAGAGAGAGAGAGAGAGAGAGAGAGAGAGAGAGAGAGAGAGAGAGAGAGAGAGAGAGAGAGAGAGAGAGAGAGAGAGAGAGAGAGAGAGAGAGAGAGAGAGAGAGAGAGAGAGAGAGAGAGAGAGAGAGAGAGAGAGAGAGAGAGAGAGATAGAGAGAGAGAGAGAGAGAGAGAGAGAGAGAGAGAGAGAGAGAGAGAGAGAGAGAGAGAATGAATATATATGCGACAACTAACATAAGAGAAAACCAACACAAATAGAAATGAATAGAAAGGGAAACTATACAAAATATGGACAAAAAACATAAACAGAAATATCAAGAGAGAGAAAAAGAAACAAAGACAGCGAAAGAGAGACAGAGACAGGGAGCGAGAGAGGACACACACACGCACACACACACACACACACACACACACACACAGTTGGCAGAGAGAATTCAGCGGACCGATAAATCATTACCCAACGGAAGCACAAACGGACAACCAGACTCAATACTCCCTCTGTCATGAAGGTAAGGGAGGAGGGGGGGAGGGGGGGGAGGGAGTGGGAAGGGGGGAGGCAATATGGAGTAAGCAGAGGGGAGGGAAACCGAGAGAGACAGATAGTGGAAGGAAAGGGAAATGGTAAGAGGAAAGGATAAAAGTAAGTGGAAGGTAAAAGGAAGGAGAATGGGAAAGAGAGAGACGGAGGGAGGATAGGAGAGAGAGAAGGATGTGGACGAAGGGAAAGCAAAAGGAAAGAAATGGGAAGGATGAAAAGGCGGGGAAAGTGGGAGGGAAGGAGGACAGTAAAGAGAGTAAGGGAGTTAAGGAAGGGGGAGAAGTGGAATGAGAGGGAGATAGAAGTGGAGGGAAGGCAAGGGGACAGAAGTGGATAGGAAGGAAATGGAAAAAGGGGGAAAGAAGATGGGGATAAAGAGAGGCATGGAAAGAAATGGAAATGTGGAAAGTGGGAAGGATAAGGGTAGATGGAAGGAAAAGTGGAAGAAAAAGGTGGTGGAGGGGTAGGTGAGACAATATGGAGGGAAGGAAGGGAGGAAGGGAGAGAGAAAGGGACAGGAAGGAAGAAAGGGTAAGGAGTGAAGGAGGTGATTGGGGAAAACGGAGGAAGGAAAGGAAGGGAGGAAGGGAGAGGAGGGGATAGGAAGGAAGAAAGGGTAAGGAGAAAAACAGAGGAAGGAAAGGAAGGAAGGGAGGGAGAGAAAGGGATAGGAAGGATGAAAGTGTATACATTGAAGGAGGTGAGTTGGACAAACGTAGGAAGGAAAGGAAGGAAGGAAGGGAGAGAAAGGGATAGGAAGGAAGAAAGGATAAATAGTGAAGGAGGTGAATGGGGCAAACGTAGGAAGGAAAGGAAGGAGGTAAAGTAAAAGGGAGATGGTGGGTAGGGAGGGAGGAAAGGAGGTAGGTGAGGGAAGGTCAGGAGTAATGGAGGGAGAGAGGCAAGCAGAGGAAGGAAGGAAAACAAGGAGGCAATGAACCGTGAGACGCAAAGATGGGAGCTGGGAGGAGGCAAGGACGGGAGGGACGGAAGGAGAGAGGGAGGGAAGGAGAAAGAAGAGGCAGAGAGAGGAGGAGAGGAAAGGCATAAAGGATGAAGGGACTGAGAAGCGGAACAGAGGAATGGAAACGAGATAGACATAAAAGATGGAAGGAAAAAGAGAGGAAACGAAGAAGAGAAGGAGGAAAGGAGAGAGGAGGAGAGGAAAGGCATAAAGGATGAAGGGACTGAGAAGCGGAACAGAGGAATGGAAACGAGATAGACATAAAAGATGGAAGGAAAAAGAGAGGAAACGAAGGAGAGAAGGAGGATAGGAGAAAGAAGAGGAAGAGAGAAGAGGAGAGGAAAGCCGTATAAGATAAAGAGACTGAGAAGCGGAACAGAGGAATAGAAACGAGATAGACATAAAAGATGGAAGGAAAAAGAAAGGATATGAAGGAGGGAAGAAGGGAGAAGAGGCAGAGAGAAAAGAGGAAGGACGTAAGAGATGAAGAGAGACTGAGAATGGAAAGGAGAAATAGAAACGGGAGAGACATGACAGATGGAAGAAGGAAGAGATAGGAGGGAAGGAGGAGAAGGAGACGAGAGGGAAGAAGAGGCAAAAAAGGAACAGAAAGAAGAAGAGAGGAAGGACGTAGAGGATGGAGAGACGGAGGGAGGAAGGGAAGAGAAAGAAGAACGAGCTGGGAGGGCAAGGGAAAGGAAGGGAGGGAAGAGACGGAAAGGAGGAAGAGACATAGAAGAAGAGAGGACGTAGAGGGTGAAGGGAGGGAGGAAGGGAAGAGAAAGGAGAGAAAGAACTGTGAGGGCAAGGCAAGGGAAGGGAAGGAAGAAGAGAGAGAGAAGAAGAGAGGATGTAAAGGGTGAAGAGACGAAGGGAGGAAGGAAAGAGAAAGAAGGGAGGAGGAGAAGGCAAGGGAAGGGAAGGGAGGGAAGAAGAGACAGAGAGAAGAAGAGAGATGTGAAGAGACGGAGGGAGGAAGGAAAGAGAAAGGAGGGAGGAGGAGAAGGCAAGGGAAGGGAAGGGAGGGAAGAAGAGACAGAGAGAAGAAGAGAGATGTGAAGAGACGGAGGGAGGAAGGAAAGAGAAAGAAGGGAGGAGGAGAAGGCAAGGCAAGGGAAGGGAAGGGAAGAGTAACATGCACGAAGGAACACGTAATGATGCAGAAAATGGAAGGAAGAACACTGGACCGGAGGAACGCAAGGTATAGAAGAGACAGGGGATAAAAGAGGGTAAGTATAGGGCCCAGGAGGACGCCGGGGCTAGACACAAACGATCCTTCCTCTTACTTTTATTCTTATTCCTATCATTATTGAGATCCACGAAAGGGCATCAAAGGAAAGTATAAAAAGGAAATGATACGGACCCAAACAGAATTCCCTCGATGAACAGATATAGAAGGATAAGGAAAATAGAGAGATAGTGACAGGAAAGTAAGGATAAGAATAAAAAGGGGGGACAAAACGATACCCAAAATAAGACTGTGATAGTTAAGTAGGGATAAAAAACAACAACAACGGTGGAACAAAACAATACCTGAAATAAAAGAAAACAACAATACCTACAATAAAAGAGACGGTTCAGTAAGAACAAAAAAAGGAAAAACAATACCTAAAAGACAAAGACATTAAAGTAAGAAGAATATTAAAAGGAAAGACAAAAACAATGCCTAATGAGTTAACAGGTGGGTGGTGACTGTTACAGGTGGGAGCGCATAGGATTCACAAGGACTCCAAGAATATATAGACAGGTGGTAAAGGTGAGGACATTGGACTAGTTGGGTTCTTCCGTGCACAGGTCGCGTCTCGCCCGCATGGAACACTCACTGGGATTGTGTTCTCGTCTCTACCTTCCCCCCGCTGCTGCGAGCCGAGTGGAAGTGAAGACATTGGTGGGATTTATGCTTAAACTTTTGTCTCCACTTTTCAGCCTTAAGCATAAGTGACAAAGTATATTTTTCCTTGTGGCACTTTCGATGTAACTATAAATAATACTTTCGTCCCTTCTAGGTTTTGTTTTTATCATTCAAAGGTCTGTGCGTTCATTTTCTTTTTTTTTTTACAACAAAGAAAACAGCTCAAGGGCACAAAAAAGGAAACAATAATAAAAAAAAGCCCGCTACTCGCTGCTCCTAAAAAAGAATCAAAATAGGTGGCCGAAAGAGAGGATTCCATGCAATTCAGTAACCTAAACCATTTTTCTTCAACAATCTTAACATCATTCCAAGACTATTTCGCT
>NC_066556.1:9786007-9813507 GCF_024679095.1 Eriocheir sinensis
TCTGTTTGTCCATTGCCTGCCTGTCTGTCTGTTCCTGTGCCTGACTTTGCCTTTGCCTGCCTGTCTGTCTGTTCCTTCCCTGTCTGTCTGTCTGTTTGTCCATTGCCTGCCTGTCTGTCTGTTCCTTGCCTGTCTGTCTGTCTGTTTGTCCATTGCCTGCCTGTCTGTCTGTTCCTTGCCTGTCTGTCTGTCTGTTTGTCCATTGCCTGCCTGTCTGTCTGTTCCTTGCCTGTCTGTCTGTCTGTTTGTCCATTGCCTGCCTGTCTGTCTGTTCCTGTGCCTGTCTTTGCCTTTGTCTGTCTGTCTGTCTGTCTGTCTGTGTCTGCCTCCCTCTCTGTCTGCCTGTCTCTCTGTTTACTTATCTGTGTGTCTCTCTGTCTGTCTGTCTGTCTTCCTGTCTGCCTTCCTAATTGCCTACCTGTCTTTTTCAACGTAAGGACACCAGCAAAGGCTTAGTGGGTGACAAAATAAAATACCGTTCGCAAAATAACGCTTCAAATATCGTTCTCTAAGGCAAAACGAAACAATACGCCAAGACATTGATGAAGTTTAATTTCCAAAGTGTCTCGCGCCCTCCCTCGGTCACCCTTCATCGCCCGGGGCTTAGTAAAGAAGAGGAGGAGGAGGAGAGGGCTCAGGTGTGTGTGTGTGTGAAGTCATTTCCGTGCGTACCTGGTGAGGCAATCAATATCTATCAGACGGACGTAGAAGCTAACGAACTAACATGTTTTATTGCTTTCATTTCCAATTCTCTCTCTCTCTCTCTCTCTCTCTCTCTAACACACTTTTTTTGGTTTATTTGTATTTTTTCTTTAGTTACCGTTTTATTTCTTTATTTTTGTCTTCTTATCCCTCTGTTAATTGTTTCGTTTCGGTTTTCTCTCATTTTAGTTACCACATTCTCTCTCTCTCTCTCTCTCTCTCTCTCTCTCTCCGATGCTATACGGTACGTTAATCCTTTAAGAGAACTCGACGCATATTCACAAGAGGCATCAACAACGCATGACACAACAACGCGCTTCGCTGCAACAAACATCACGACAACGAAATAGCCGAAGAAGAAGAAAGAATTACGATGTGTGAACTATTTTTTTACGTTGGATAATAACAGACGGGCATCGAGTTTCTGCAAGTGTGATCTTAGGAGGAGGAGGAGGAAGATAGGAGGAGGAGGAGGAGGAGGAGGACTATGAAGACGGTAAGTGAGGAGAGCATTAGAGAGAGAGAGAGAGAGAGAGAGAGAGAGAGAGAGAGAGAGAGAGAGAGAGAGAGAGAGAGAGAGAGAGAGAGAGAGAGAGAGAGAGAGAGAGAGAGAGAGAGAGAGAGAGAGAGAGAGAGAGAGAGAGAGAGAGAGAGAGAGAGAGAGAGAGAGAGAGAGAGAGAGAGAGAGTGTGTGTGTGTGTGTGTGTGTGTGTGTGTGTGTGTGTGTGTGTGTGTGTGTGTGTGTGTGTGTGTGTGTGTGTGTGTGTGTGTGTGTGTGTGTGTGTGTGTGTGTAGGAGTGTTAAGGGGAAACACGGTGGAACAGTAAAGGGGAAGGATCCAATCGCCTATAAACGCTGTGAGGTGAGATGCAGAGAGGATTGGAATGAGTCGACGAGGGAGACCGAATCATTTGTGCTTCTTTGGGATCTCATGCACGCGCCGTTTACTGGGATCCAATACTCTGTCCTCCGCCGTCGCGATGCTCCCCGTCTGCACGAGGTGGAAATGTAAACAAATAAAACGTCGATGGAAATAATAATAATAAATAACAAGAATATGAAGGAAAGAGAACGAGGATCGCGCTGCTGTCTCTACACGAATTTGAAATGTAAACAAATAAACGAGGATTCCAATAATAGCAATAATAATAAATAATATGAAGAAAAGAGAAAAAGAGGATCACGCTGTTGTTTATTCGAATATGAAACGTAAACAAGTGAGGGCGAAATCATAATGACACTGAAATAAATAGGGAAAGTAGACCGTGCTGTTGTCTACATAAATTTGAAAGGACAACAAATAAAACTTAGATTCAGGTAATAATGACGCTGAAAAGAACAGGAAACGAAGATTACGCTATTGTCAACACGAATCTGAAACAACAACAAAAGAACGTCGATCCAAATAAAAATAATGACACTGAAAAGTAAAGGGAACGAATATCACGCATTTATCAACACGAATTCGAAACTTAACAAATAAGACGTCGATTCCTGTACTGATAATGACACGCTAAAAATAAGGGAACGAGTATCACGCTTTTGTCTACACGAATTCGAAACTTAAACATATAAAACGTCGATTCCTGTACTGATAATGACAGGCTAAAAATAGGAAGGGGAACGGATATCACGCATTTATCTTCACGAATTCGAAACAAACAAATAAAACGTCGATTCCTGTACTGATAATGACAGGCTAAAAATAGGAAAGGGATCGAATATCACGCATTTATCTACACGAATTCGAAACATAAGCAAATAAAACGTCGATTCCTGTACTGATAATGACACGCTAAAAATAAGAAAGGGAACGAATATCGCGCTTTTGTCTACACGAATTCGAAACATCAGCAAAGAAAAAAAATAAAAACGTCAATTCCAATACTGATAACAACACTAATATAAGAAAGAGAACGAAGGTCACGCTTTTGTCTGTACGAATTTGAAATGAAAACAAAAGAACGTCGATTTAAATAATAATATCAAAACATAGGAAAGCAAAAGGGAACAGACATCACCTTTCTTCATCCTTTTCACATCACCGTAAACAAATATCATCATGAACTCACCGTAAACAAATATCATCATGAACTCACCGTAAACAAATGAACGTCGATTCAAATAACAATGACAAAAGAAAAAGAAAAACAGGGAACGAAGATCACATTTATTTATCGTTTTCTCATAGCAGCGCATTTTCAACATTCGCATACATATCAATAGCTACAAAAATGATCGAAAATAAAAAAAAAGAAACAGAATTCGGAAGTTGAAAAATATTGATAAATCCATTTCGATGATCATGATGTTGATAAAAGAGTTATAGACGTTATGATTTCGGTATACACGCTTCCATTCACGGTGATAGAAAGATATATAACTACGTAAACAACTGCCTATAGAAAATAATAATAAAAATAAATCTCGTAATGTGTAGGAGAGAAATAAAAGAAATTGGGGAACTCAGACAGATGGCAAAACTTATAGATGAGAGGAGACTGAACACACACAAGACGAGGATGGAAACTGACGTAACGAAGATAGATTGTAATAGACGCCTGAATCCTCCCCATGGCGAGGGTGGGAGCGGGGAGAGAGAAAGGGAGAGAGAGAGAGAGAGAGAGAGGAGGAGGATCACGGCGCCCAGAAAGAGGATCGGATTGTCTAAAACGACGGAACGCTAGTGAAAGAAGGATCAGGCGCGAGGGTCGAGTCCTTGTATAAGTGAAAGAGGAGGATCAAGGGAGAGGTGAAAGGATCAGGCCCTCTATGAGACCTCCTCCAAGGGGTGACGCCGGCGGGAAGGTAAGATTTGAGGGAGAGGGCAAGATGGACGTCAGGGCTGAGAGGAAGGAGGATGTAAAGATAAAGCGGAGGAGAAAGGAAAAGAACCGAGGGAAGAAAAGCGGAAACCCGGGAGTGAAATGAAGATAAAAAGAGATAAAACGGGATGGAAAGGGATGGAGGAAAAGATTGAACGAGTAGAGTGAAAGAGAAAGGAAGAAAGTTATAAATGTATGAAGTAAAGGAAAGGGAGGAAACTGAAGGAGGAGGAGCAGAAGGAGGAACGGTGAAGATGAAAGGAAGAAAGTTGTAAATGTATGAAGTAAAGGAAAGGGAGGAAACTGAAGAAAGAGGAGCAGAAGGAAGAACAGTGAGGATGAAAGGAAGAGAGGTACAAAGATAAAAAAAGGAAAGAACCCGAACTTTAAGAATAAGAGATTTGTCGGGTTCTCAAGAGCGTTTTTCACACTCATGGTACATAAGCCTTCTCAGCCCATCACTAGGTTCATAAAACTACCTTTGGAAATAACCATAACAATCTTTTTTTTTTTTTAGAAAGGAAACAGCTCAAGGGCACACAAAAAAAGGAAACAATAATAAAAAAAAACCGCTCAATAATAAAAAATCCCCCTATAATAAAAAAAGCCTGCTCAATAATAAAAAAAGCCCGCGCAATAATAAAAAAAACTAAACGAAAACCTTACCAAATGTGCGCGTGAGAGCCCAGAATTGTTTGAAAAATCGTATTATATGCTTCACCTCATCCCAAGACACACAAAGCCACTAGCTAACACTTTTCACCAGCCCGTTCTCATCTACGAAGCTCAACCTAACACTGTACCTACTAATCCTTGCATGGTGCTCGATGCGCTCTCAACCATTCCTATCCTTGGCCTCAGAATAACACGAAGCAAGATGACAACGCTCCCAACACAAATCCCGGCTCGTTCTGATCTACGAAGCTTAACCTAACCCACAAGAGGTCCAGTGTATACCTACCTATCCCTGCATGGTGTTCGATACGCTCTCAACCATTCCTAACCTTGGCCTCAGAATCACATAGAGCAAGATGACAACGCTCCCAACAAAACTCCCGGCTCGTTCTGATCTACGAAACTTAACCTAACCCACAAGAAGCCCCATGTACCTACCTATCCCTGCATGGTGCTCGATACGCTCTCAACCATTCCTATCCTTGGCCTCAGAATAACACGAAGCAGGATGACAACGCTCCCAATACAACTCCCGGCTCGTTCTGATCTACGAAACTTAACCTAACCCACAAGAGGTCCACTGTATACCTACCTATCCCTGCATGGTGCTCGATACGCTCTCAACCATTCCTATCCTTGGCCTCAGAATTACACAAAGCAATATGACAACGCTCCCAATACAACTCTCGGCTCCTTCTGATCTACGAAGCTTAACCTAACCCACAAGAGGTCCAGTGTATACCTACCTATCCCTGCATGGCGCTCGATACGCTCTTTACCCTTCCCACAATCTCCGTCTCAGAATCACACAAAGCCAGGCACCAACTCTCACCATACAACGCGCTGCTCGTTTCCCGGCGGCAGACACAGACTCGCAGGCTAGGCAAAGCAATAATAGTTCAGTCTGCGAGCACGAGATGGCGCCGGCAGCCTCAAATCAGCCCAAAGTGTATCACCTCCATACCCGGAATACATAGATGAACAATATAACCGTTGATTCGCAAACTGATACAAGATAACGAAGCAGCATTACGTTATATCCAATCAGTCGTGTTGTCCTACCCTCAATACACCGAATGGACGCTCAGTACAACGTTTATAAGCAAGAATTACGCCAAAGAACACGGAATACATAGATGAACAATACAAGCGTTTATTCGCAAAATGACGCAAGATAACGAAGCGGCATTACGTTATATCCAAACAGTCGTGTTGTTCAACCCTCCACACACCGAAGGGACGCACATGACAACGTTTATGTGCAAGAATTACGCCAAGGAACACGGAATATATAGATGAACAATACAAGCGTTTATTCGCAATATGACGCTAGATAACGAAGCCCCATTGAGTTATATCCAATCAATCATGCTGTCCTCCCCTCCCTTCACCGAACTTACGAAGAGTACGACGTTAGTGAACCCAAATTACGCCAAAGAACGCAAGCATCAGCGGGACCATTTAATATTTCAGTCACCCTTCGTTTGTAGTGGAATAGCGATGCGTGTCTACAGCCCAATACCAACACAGATTAAGGATAAAGACTAATAGACGTAATTACATCGAGGGCCCTTGTGATGAGGCAGACAGATGGATGGATGGGCGGGCGAAGGGACGAAGAGCAGAGAACGGAGGATGATGGAAGGCGAAACAGAGAGACGGAGAGGGAGAGAGAGGGAGACAGGAGAGGGGAGGGAGGGAGAGAAGGGAAGGGATGTCTGTACAGGGAAATGTCAGGGATAAGGGAAAGAGGAAATAGGAAAGAGGGAGAGTTAAATGGATGATGGAAGAGGGTGAGGAAAGGAAGAAGGAGAGGAAGAAGGGAAGGAGAAGAGGAGAGAGAGAGAGAGAGAGAGAGAGAGAGAGAGAGAGAGAGAGAGAGAGAGAGAGAGAGAGAGAGAGAGAGAGAGAGAAATTCACTTGGCAATCTAAGATACAGCCTAGAGTGGGGTAGAATCCTAAGTGGTATTTGATTCTCTCTCTCTCTCTCTATCTCGCTCTCTCTCACTCAGTGTCTTGCCACCCCTGTGGGCCGGCACGGGGGATGGCGTCGATTTGGGTGAGATTACTGTGGTTTGCGCGATTAAGAGCTCTTTGGGTTCGAGAGAGAGAGAGAGAGAGAGAGAGAGAGAGAGAGAGAGAGAGAGAGAGAGAGAGAGAGAGAGAGAGAGGTGTGTGTGTGTGTGTGTGTGTGTGTGTGTGTGTGTGTGTGTGTGTGTGTGTGTGTGTGTGTGTGTGTGTGTGTGTGTGTGTGTGTGTGTGTGTGTGTGTGTGTGTGTGTGTGTGTGTGTGCCAGGTGATTGATGCTAATTAGTGGCTCCTGCGCAGGTGTGTGACTTTGTGTCTTTACAGTTTGATTTACGTGTGCCTATCTCTCTCTCTCTCTCTCTCTCTCTCTCCAGCAATTCCACTTTACAATCTCTCTTTAATCTGTTCAAGTGGTCCTTCTAACCCAGCCAAGAACGAGGGCTTTAATGGCGTGCTTAAATATACACCAGACACGCCTCCTCCTCCTAGCGGGACACATACTACCACACACACGACGGCCGATACTCTTTAACATCTCGGCGCCCCGGCACACACACATTTGACAAGGCTTTCGTGGGGGTTTGAGACTTTCCAGGGGTAGTTTTATGATGGCTGGGGGGTAGTTTAACCTTTCTTCTGTATTGTGAACCTAAGAAACACTAATGAGAATGCGAAGCTCCTTTTTGGCCTTTGGAAATAGTTGATGTTATAAGAGGAAGCATCTGAGAACACCAACACATTCTTGAACGTATCGTCGGCAAAACACACACATTTGACAAGGCTTTCGTGGGGGTTAGAGGCTTTCCATGGGTAGGTTTATGATGGCTGGGAGTAGTTTAACCTTTCTTCTGTATTGTGAACCTAAGAAACACTAATGAGAATGCGAATCTCCTTTTTTGGCCTTTGGAAATAGTTGGTGTTAGAAGTGGAAGCATCTCAGAGTACCAACACATACTTTTAAACACTATGGCGATATTCTTGAACGCATCTTCGGCAAAGTACACACATTTGACAAGGATCTCGTGTGTGTTTGAGGCATTTCAGGGGTAGTTTTATGACCTTGGTGGTAGTTTAACCCTTGATGTTAGAAGTGGAAGCATCTGAAAGTACCAACACATACTTTTAAACACACTAAGGCGATATTCTTGAACGTATCGTCGGCCGAGTACACATATTTGACAAGGATCTCGTGTGTGTTTGAGGCATTTCAGGGGTAGTTTTATGACCCAAGTGGTAGTTTGACCCTTCTTCTGAATCGTGAACGTAAATAAACACTCATGAGATCCTGATTAATATATTTTTCGGACTTTGGAATTAGTGGATGTGAGAGAGAGGAAACGTCTGAGAATTCTGGTCAACACACACTCACCTCCCTCAACGTTGTAGTACTAGGAGGAGGAGGAGGAGGAAGAGGAGGAAGAGCAGGGGAGGAGGAGGAAGAGGAGGAAGAGGTACTGCAAAGAGGACCTTCAGCTCTTGACACACGCACTCGATTCCCTTCACTTCCAAATCACCATCGAAGTGGGAAGTGGACAGCTTGTGATAGTGAGGGAGTGACGGGTGGATAAATAGTGAGAGAGAGAGAGAGAGAGAAAGAAAGAGCGAGAGCGAGAGAGAGAGAGAGAGAGAGAGATGACCAACAGACTGAAGGGGAAAGGGTCTCATACCTCACCCTGACACACCACTAAGCAATATTCACAATTACTCTCATTCCTCTCTCTCTCTCTCTCTCTCTCTCTCTTCCATCACTCCTTTCTCCCCTCTTTCCCTCTCTTTCTCCCCCATGACCTCATTTCCCTTTATTTTTCCTCTTTTATCTTCATTCCTCCTTCTCGTCCCTTCCTGTCATCCCCTCTTCCTCCTCTTCCTTTCCCCCATCTCTTTCTTTCATTCGCCTCTTTTTCCTCCAGCTTTCTCTTTTAGTCATCCGTTTTTCCTCTTCCTTTCTCATTTTTCCTCCCTCCTTCTCTTCCACTCGTCTCTTTTTCCTCTTTCTTTCTCTTTCTTTCCTCCATTCGTCCTTTAAATACCTTATCAGTGACCTCTTTAGCAAAAAATCCCTCCATCTTTCCTCCTAGTCCTTCCTCCCTTTCCTCTCTTCCTCCCTTTCTTCTCTCCCTCTCATTCCCTCTGTCCTTTCTCCTTTCCCTCACCTCCCTTAACACAAAATCCCGCCATCGTTCCTCCCTCTCCTTCAACCCTTCCCCCTCTACCTCCTTCCCTCGCTTCTCTCTCCCTTTCCTTCTCCCCCCCTCCCTCCACACAAGAGACGGATCACAGCGCCATCTGGACCACAACAAATGGAGGCCGTTAAGGGACAAACTCACACTTAAGCCTATGGAAATTTGAGCTCAGGAAGACAGATTATTTGTAGGTTTATGTGGGGCTCGCAGGTGTCAATATGAAGGGACGCCGCGGCCTCTCTGCCCCTTCCCTCCTCTTCCTCTCCCTCTTCCCTCCCCTTCCTGAGGCTGATGGGGAGGTGATGGCGCCCTGGGGAGGTGTCTGCGGGCGTGGGAATGATGGGAAGAGGGAGGAATCAAGGAATGCGGGTACGAGGGGAGACTGGAATGGCTGTTAGGTGTCAGTCATTCCAAAAATACGTGGTTTATCTTTCTATTTCATTCTAAAAGCTTTTGAAAGATGATTATAGAAAAGAGGAATGAGGGGAAAAGGAGGAAAAGAGAGGAATAAATAAATACCGGTAAGAGGGGAGGCTGGAATGGGTGGAAAACATCGGTCATTCCAAAATACATGATGCTTGTTTTTCCTTTTCATTCCAGAAGCCTTGAAATGCTAGCTTGTGTATTGAGGACCGGAATGAAAAAAAAGTGGGAATCTGGGAATGTGGGTACGAGGGGCAGGCTGGAATGGGTGTGCAGTGTCATATTTAAAGCACGTGATGTTTGTTTTTTCATTCCTGAAGCCTTAAGGAACTGACTTGTATATGGAGAAAGATTTAAGGGAAGAAGTGGGAATCTAGGAATGCAGGTCTAAGGGGAGGTTGGAATAGGCACAGAGCGTTAGTTATTCTTAAAATACGTGATGTTTGTCTTTTCATTCAAGAAGCTTTAAGGAACTGACTTGTATATGGAGAAAGACTTAAGGGAAGAAGTGGGAATCTAGGAATGCAGGTCTAAGGGGAGGTTGGAATAGGCACAAGGCGTTAGTTATTCTTAAAATACGTGATGTTTGTCTTTTCATTCAAGAAGCTTTAAGGAACTGACTTGTATATGGAGAAAGACTTAAGGGAAGAAGTGGGAATCTAGGAATGCAGGTCTAAGGGGAGGTTGGAATAGGCACAGAGCGTTAGTTATTCTTAAAATACGTGATGTTTGTCTTTTCATTCCAGAATCCTTAAGGAACTGACTTGTATAAGGAGAAAGACTTAAGGGAAGAAGTGGGAATCTAGGAATGCAGGTCTAAGGGGAGGTTGGAATAGGCACAGAGCGTTAGTTATTCTTAAAATACGTGATGTTTGTCTTTTCATTCCAGAAGCTTTAAGGAACTGACTTGTATATGGAGAAAGACTTAAGGGAGGAAGCGGGAATCTAGGAATGCAGGTCTAAGGGGAGGTTGGAATAGGCACAGAGCGTTAGTTATTCTTAAAATACGTGATGTTTGTCTTTTCCTTCCTCAAGTCTCGAAAAGCTGATTTGTTCACGCATAGACAAGAAAAGTAACTCGATTGTTTTCCTGGATACATGGACTTTACTAAAAAAAATATAGTGTTTTCTCTCTCTCTCTCTCTCTCTCTCTCTCTCTCTCTCTCTCTCTCTCTCTCTCTCTCTCTCTCCTCAGGTTCAAGAATCGTAAGTGAGAAACAGTTTACTTCAAGGAAAAAGAGAGAGAGAGAGAGAGAGAGAGAGAGAGAGAGAGAGAGAGAGAGAGAGAGAGAGAGAGAGAGAGAGAGAGAGAGAGAGAGAGAGAGATAACAAAAGAAAATTGAGAGGAACATGAGCACGGCAGCTGTTTTCCTATAAAGAGTTTACTGCTGGCTTTCCGTCTTTTTTTCCTTATTTCCTTATATTTTACTTTCCTTGTCTCTTTCTCCATTTTCCTTTTCCTTTCCTTTCTATCTCTTTCTTCTATGTTCCTCTCAATTTTCTTCTCTCATCTCCTTTCCTTTCCTTCTCCTTTTTTTCTTTCTCAGCCTTTCCTTCCTTTCTCCTCTGCTTATATTTTACTTTTTTCTAAACCTAATTTTTTTTTCTTGTTCTTTCATTCCCTTCTTTCCTTTTATTCCTTAGACCTACTTTACTTTATTTTTTTTAAGTCCTCTCTTCGCCTTTCTTTTATTTTTTTCTTCTTTCCTTTTCTCTCCATTCCTTTCCTTTCCTTTGCAGTCCTTTCTCTCTCCCTGCCTATTCTCTCTTTCCTTACATTCTTTTCCCTCTTATTATTTTACTTCTTTCCCTTCCTTTCCGCACTTGTCCTATCAAATTTTTTCCTTTCTCGTTTTTCCTTTCTCTTCCTCTACTTTCCTTTCTCTTCTCTTTCATATTCGTTTCTATACTTTCCTTTCCTTCTTTTCATTCCTGTTTGCTTACTTTCCATTCTCCTTCCTTCATTTCCTATCCGTTTCTATCCTCTCCTTCCCCATTTTTCCTTTCTCTTCTCTTACTTTCCTCTTGCTTTCCTTCCCCTCCTTTTACTTTCCCCTTTAATCTTTCCCTTCTCTTACTTTCGCTTCGCTTCGCTGCCTCTCCCTTCCCGCGCAGGCTCATGGTCCGAGGCTGGGAAGGGAGCAGGACTGGACTTTTTCAGTGACTAGACGGACAAAGTTTCGGACGCCGGGACTTTTTTTTTTTCAGGGGACGAAAATGACGAAACGCATGTCATATTCAGAGAGAGAGAGAGAGAGAGAGAGAGAGAGAGAGAGAGAGAGAGAGAGAGAGAGAGAGAGAGAGAGAGAGAGAGAGAGAGAGAGAGAGAGAGAGAGAGAGAGAGAGAGAGAGAGAGAGAGAGAGAGAGAGAGAGAGAGAGAGAGAAAGTGAGAGAGAGAGAGAGAGGTGTTAGTAATGGTTGTGAGAAACTCTGGCAAATTTCATTAAGTGTGAGCGGCTTGCAGTCTGCCAGGTGTCGACTCCCTCCTCCTCCTCCTCCACCTCCTCCTCCTCCTCTTCGGCGACTCACCACAAAGAGAGACCCAAATCGTGGTGACTTTCGGCGACTCATTTTGTCTTTGCTCGCGTGACTCAACGAACAGGAAGGATAATAAAAGGAGAAGGGAAGAGGCAGTGAGAGAGAGAGAGAGAGAGAGAGAGAGAGAGAGAGAGAGAGAGAGAGAGAGAGAGAGAGAGAGAGAGAGAGAGAGAGAGAGAGAGAGAGAGAGAGAGAGAGAGAGAGAGAGAGAGAGAGAGAGAGAGAGAGAGAGAGATGGAGAGAGAGAGAGAGAGAGAGATACTGAGAGAGAGAGAGAGAGAGGAGAGAGAGGAAGAGAGAGAGAGAAAGAGGAGAGAGAGAGAGAGAAAGAGAGAAGATTGGATAAGGGAGGAAGGGTAGGTGAAAGAAAGATGGGAAGAAAATAGGAGTCGGTAAGAGAGAAGGGAATGAAGAGTAGGAGGGAGATGAAAAGGGAGAATGAGGAATTAAGGAAAACTGGTTGAGAGAAAGAGAGAAGTCTGGATAAGGGAGGAAAAGTAGGTGGAAGAAAGATGGAGAAAGAGGTGAGGGCGAAGAGAAGATAAGGAAGAGAGGAAGAAAAGATGGAAGAATGATGGAGGAAAGGGAAGATAAAAAGAATAAGAAAGGAGTAGATTGAGGGATAAGGAAAAAATGAGAAGGACGAATGGAGAATAGAGGAAGATTACCCAGATGCAAGATTGAGAGAAAAGAGGAGAGGAGGAGAAAAAAGGGAAGGAATAGAAAATGAAAAGCAGAGAAAAATGACGTAAAGAGGGAAATATTTTTTTTTTACGAAACAGCTTTAGGACAGGAAAAAGAGGAACACTAATATCTCTCTCTCTCTCTCTCTCTCTCTCTCTCTCTCTCTCTCTCTCTCTCTCTCTCTCTCTCTCTCTCTCTCTCATTTCGTCCATCCATTCAGTAAGACAATATATTCTAATACGAGGTGAAGACACGAACACACACACACACACACACACACACACACACACACACACACACACACACACACACACACACATGGGCACATACGCAGCGGGCAGTGAGAGAGAAAGAGAGAGAGAGAGTGAGAGAAGGAAATAAAGAGAGGACGCGAAGGAGGGAAACAGAGACAAAAAGAGAGAGAGAGAGAGAGAGAGAGAGAGAGAGAGAGAGAGAGAGAGAGAAAACAACGATTAGCTACACAGCACTTAGCCGTTGGGAGGTAAAGAAAAAATAGAGAAAAAAAAGAAAGTTAAAGGGATATGGCGTCGGGGAAGAGGAAAAATTAAGAGGAGAAGGAGGAAGAGGAGGAGGAGGAGGAGGAGGAGGAGGAGGAGGAGGAGGAGGAGGAAGAGGAGAAAGGACAGATAGCAATGATTAATAAGGACATCGATTTTGCGAAGACGGGTCACAGAAAGGGAAGGAGGGAGGAGTGGAAGGAGGGAGAGAAGGAGAGAAGGAGGGAAGGGAGGGAAAAGAGGGAGAGAGGAGAGAGGGAGTGAGGTGAGAGGGAGGTAGAGGAACACAAAGGAACACAAAGGAAGAACAAACAACAGCAGACCTGCTGGTCCTTACGAGGTTGTTTGTGACAAGCTACACTAACTATCTAATCAAAGGTGGAAGATGAAGGACAGCAAAGGCGAAGGCTCCTCCCCACCCCCCATTCCTCCAGCCAAAGCTGGCAGGAAAGGAAAAAGAACCATGCAGCATGGAAAAACTGCATGGAAATTATGTAGGAAAGAGGAAAGAACTACCATTACTGCTACCACTAACCGGGCGATAAAAGCGGACAAGGACTCAAGTATTCGAAAGAACTTAACGTTATTATGACAATGAGTAATATCTTAGTTGCTGGTTGGATTCAAAACACTTGTCTAATCTATTCTTGAAGGCCGTAACTGTTGTACTATCAACGACATCACAGGGTAGAGAGTTCCAAACATTAACAACTCGATTGAAGAAGTGTTTAGCTTCGTACGACGAGAATCTTTTACCACTTATCTTCAAATTGTGATTTCTTCTTGTTCTATTTGATCGATCAATTGTAAAGTTATCTTCCGCATTAATATCACTGAATCCTTTAAACATTTTAAACACTTCTATTAGATCGCCTCGCATTTTTCGTTTTGATAGGCCGAATAAATTTACTTCTTTAAGCCTTTGTTCATATGACAAATTTCTCAACCTAGGAATCATCTTTGTTACTCTTCGTTGGACCCGTTCCAACTTTTCTATGTCTTTTCTGTAGTAGGGAGACCAAAACTGTACACAGTACTCTAGACGGGGTCGAACCAACGAATTATACAGTTTTAAGGAGGAAGGGAGATAAGGAGAGAGGGGGAAGAAGGAGGGAAGGACTGAGGGAGGGCAGGGAATGAAGGAGCGGATGGTAAGGAGAGAAGGAGGGAGGGGAGGAAGGGAGGGAAAGAAGGAAAGGATAAATTATGAAAACAAACTTAAGAAGACTGGATATGAGGCAAAATTTAATATCTTTGAGAGAGAGAGAGAGAGAGAGAGAGAGAGAGAGAGAGAGAGAGAGAGAGAGAGAGAGAGAGAGAGAGAGAGACGCGCGCACACACACACACACACACACACACACACACACACACACACACAACCACCTCCTCTCACACTCACATTTCCATTTTTCTTCTTAATGGTCATAGTGTTTCTGGCGACCAAATTGTTGTTGTTGTTGTTGTTGTTGTTGTTAGAGGTGAAATACTGGTGATGGTGGTGGTGATGAGGATGGTGATGAGGGTGGTGGTGAAGGTGGTGGTATTGATAGTAATGGTAGGGGGTGATGGTTGTAGCAGTAGTAGTAGTAGCAGTTGTAGTAGTCGTAGTAGTGGTAGTGGTGGTGGTGGTGGTGGTGGTAGAGGCGACAGCAACAAATCAACAAGAGACACAAAACCCGTATATTTTTTCCTTTCCTTGATGTACGACCCACTCTTTTTTTTCCCCATCTTTACTTAATCCTCTCTTACCCTACCACACTCTCTCCCTCTCCCTCTCCCTCTCTCTCTCTCTCTCTCTCCCCTCGCCTTAGCTAAACATGCAGCGGAGAAAATACCCGAGCCACCCTATTCACCCCACCTGAACACCTGCCGCGTAATTAAAGGTAAGGGGCGGTAGGTGAGGGCCAGGAAGGGGGAAGGGGGCGGATGGGCGGGTGGGGGGGGATAAGATGTGGTAAAGTAACACACCTGAATGCGGCTAATTAAGGAAAGTAAGGTAAAACGGAAGCGTGCAAGCTGAGGTGAGCAACGCAGATAACACTTAGTTCTTTTTTTTTTTTTGTGTGTGTGTGTGTGTGTGTTTGTGTGTGTGTGTATGTGTGTGTGTGTCGATGGTGGTGGGTGATTACGTCTGTGTGTGTGTGTGTGTGTGTGTGTGTGTGTGTGTGTGTGTGTGTGTGTGTGTGTGTGTGTTGGGGAATAATCCTTGCAACATTTCGAAACAGCAAAAGGGTTTAAATTAATATTCCAACAACAATCTGCAACACAACACACACACACACACACACACACACACACAC
This sequence comes from Eriocheir sinensis, assembly GCF_024679095.1. NCBI lineage: Eukaryota > Metazoa > Arthropoda > Malacostraca > Decapoda > Varunidae > Eriocheir > Eriocheir sinensis. The sequence continues at coordinate 9,800,885 of NC_066556.1, forward strand.
ACATACCCCTCCCCCCCACACCCACATACCCCCCTACAGCCCATCTCCCCCCCCCCCAACCTCCACTTGCACACCAAACCTGCTACACAACAAACAAACAAACTTACTTACGCGTCCTCATTAAAACTACGGCTTTTAACACGACGCTAAATAATGGAAAATGACGAAAAGTTATATTAAATGATAGTTGCTCCAGAGGGTTTTGTCTCGCTCCGTAACTCGGCGGCGCGGATTTCATAGAGGAAGTTTGGGTCTCGATTTTCTGAGGCCCGAGTAAGAGAGAGAGAGCGAGAGATAGATAGATAGATAGATAGATATATAGATAGATGGAGATAGATAAACAGATAGAAAGAAAGTAATAAAATGATAAGTAGATCGTAATTTGCAATCAGAGAAACAGATGAACAGACACAGACAGAGACAGGAACACACAAAAGGACATAATCAGACTTACAGACACACGGACAGACAGACAAAGTGACAGGTACACACACAAAAGAATCTGATCAGACGTAGAGACACACAAATTTACGTACAGACACACAGACAGACAAAGGGACAGGTACACACACACAAAGGAATCTGATCAGACAATGAGACACACATACATACAGACATGCATACAGACACACAGACAGACAGACGGAAGGGAAAATCATTATGAAAACTGCCGAGGAAAGAGAAAGAATGAGAGAGAGAGCGAGCGAGCAGGGGGCGGCGCGGCGGGGCAGGTAAGTTCAGGTAGAGAGCGGATAATCTGGCGAGACAAGCGATTTAATTTATTCCGAAATTAATAAAGTTGAGATTTAGTTTCTCAGAACAACCAAGCTCTCGACGCCCCCCCTCCCCTCCCCACGCTCCTTCGAAACATTGGCCGGATAAAATATACCTGTGAATCTCTCTCTCTCTCTCTCTCTCTCTCTCTCTCTCTCTCTCTCTCTCTCTCTCTCTCTCTCTGTTGCTAAATATTGAACAGAGACATATTAGGTTGCACGCGTCGACATTTTCCAGATTCAATGTTTAAAACTTTAATTAACCTCTTTCTTTCCTTCGCCTGACTAAGCTGTACCGTGAGTGTGCCGCGGAAGCAAGCGATGATGCCCAGAAAGACTTCCTCTCCAGTACGTTTGTGACCCTAATCCATATATTTTTTTCGTGCGGGATTCAGTCTAGTTTCCGTGCTAATGTATTGCCGGGATTTTTTTTATTTTGGTTTATTCCGCGATTTAATGTTCAGTCTTTCCTTTTGAAGTATTCTTTCTTTCTTTTCTTGCTTTCTTTCTTTCTTTTCTCTTTTCCTCTTTTTGGTGCATTCCACGATTTACTATTCAGTCTAGTTTTCCAGCTGATGAATTGTCAGGATTTTTTTTTCAGCGATTTGATATTCAGTCTTTGCTTTTATTGTATTCTTTTTGTCTTTCTTTTTTCTTTCTTTCATTATTTCTTTTTCTCTTTTGGGCTTATCTTCGATTTAATATTCAGTCTTTCCATTTGGTGTAAACTTTTTTTCTTTTCTTTCTTTTTCTTTCTATTATTTATCTCTTTTTGATCTATTCCACGTTTTACATTGTCTAGTTTCTTCGTTAATATATTGCAGGGATTTTTTTTCTATTCTACGATTTAATTTACCCCACACGTTCCATTTTCCTCGCGTTTAATTCAACGATATTATACAAAAAAAGAAAAAGAAAACCCCATTACATTGTACATTAGTTTTTTTGGGTCACTGTTTATTTCATTTATATACATTTTTTAATCTATATTTCGTGCGGCATTAAGCAAGGAATCTGATGCCATTTGCTGATGTGCTGAGCGTGTCCCGCCGCCATTCCCTGCCCGAGACGAATCTGATTTAAAAGCTTCCGAAACCATTAGTCCGAAGGGAAGATGTTTTTGCGGATCTTTATAAACATCTTGAGAGTAGGTAACCATGAGATCCGTCCTATTTGTTAACTTTCTCTCTCTCTCTCTCTCTCTCTCTCTCTCTCTCTCTCTCTCTCTCTCTCTCTCTCTCTCTCTCTCTCTCTCTCTCTCTCTCTCTCTCTCTCTCTCTCTCTCTCTCTCTCTCTCTCTCTCCCTAGTCTGGACCATGGGGTCTGTGTGGTCTGATTTTCTATGTAAATCTATGTAAATCTCTCTCTCTCTCTCTCTCTCTCTCTCTCTCTCTCTCTCTCTCTCTCTCTCTCTCTCTCTCTCTCTCTCTCTCTCTCTCTCTCTCTCTCTCTCTCTCTCTCTCTCTCTCTCTCTCTCTCTCTCTCTCTCTCTCTTAATCTACCTGTGTATCTATCTATCATTGTCACATTCTCTTCCTACTCTTTCTTCCCTAATCTATCTTCTATTTTCTCTCTTCTCTTTCCACTGCTTTCCATTTTACTCTCTCTCTCTCTCTCTCTCTCTCTCTCTCTCTCTCTCTCTCTCTCTCTCTCTCTCTCTTTCACACCCCTTCTGCCTCTCCTTCATTAAGTCCTCGTCAGGCAATTCTCCGGATCCTCTGTTGTGTTTTCACCTAATGCAATTGTCTCGTGTTTACCTGCAGAGTTGGCACACCTTGGCCCGCCTCACCTTTACCTGTGCGCCTGCCTTACCTGTTGCCTTCTGATCTCCATTACCTTAGTTTTCGTTCAAATATTCTCCTCTTTCTCCTCATTACTCTATCTTGTCTAAGAGTTTTGGGTATTTCTGTTTTGCTTTCTTTCTATATTTTTTCTTCCCTTCTGATCACTATTACCTTATCATATGGTGTTTTTTTCTCTTTCTCCTTCCTATCACTCTATCTTGTCCTTTAACTGCTTCGGTACATCTCTCTGCCTCCCCTTCTTTCCATATGTTGCCTTATTTTCTAACCTCCATTTCTTTATTTCATGGTCTGTGTTTCTATTCTTTATTTCTACCTTATCATATTGTATCTTTTCTCTCTTTCTCACCCTCATCACATTATTTCGTCATCTAACTCCATTGGTATATACATCTCTCTGTCTCCCTTTCTCTCCCTATGTTTCCTTCTTTTCTAATCTCCAAACCTTTATCTTATGGTCTATTTTCCTTTTCTTCATCCCTATCACTCTATATTGTCTACTAACTCCTGTGGTACATTTTTTTGTATTTCTTCCTCTCTTTTCACCTGTTTCCTTTCCTCCTGATTACCACAATGTCACTTCATGGTCTATTTTTCTTTCCTTTATCCCCATCAATCTATCTTGCTGCATAACTCCATTGGTATTATCTCCATCTCATTTTTTTCCACCTTTTCTTTTCATATATCATTCTTAACTCTTTACCTGTAGTTTCGAGACCCTCATTTTGACTTATCGAGGATTGACATGACAGCCACTTACTAATGCAACCCTAACTCAGTCGCCTCTTTCAATATATGATAAGAAATAAGCATACGTCTTTGTTAATCACCATAATACACATTTGCGATATTGTAACTAATTGAGTCTACCTTCATCACCTGGTCTCTTCTCCCCTTTAAATTTCTATTCTTTCCCCTTTCCTTCACTTGGTTTCCCGCTCCCTTTTCTTCTTATCCTCTTATTCCCCTTTCACTTCCTCTCCCTTCCCTCTTGTACCCTCTTAATTTTCTCTCTCCTTCCTTTACCTGGTTTTCCGTCCTCTCTCTCCTTCACCCCTTAATAAATCCTCTTTCCCTTCCTTTCCATGGCTTGCCTTCTTCCTCCTTCCCTCCTTTAAACTCTTCTCATGTCTCTTCACCCATCATCATCTTGTTCCCCTTTCACTTGTAACTGTACTTCCGTTTTCTTACTTTTCATCATCTACTTTCCTATTCCTTTTTAGCTTCCCTCCTGTGTCATCAATCATCAACACCATTTTCCTTCATCCTCTTCCCTTTCTTCCCTTTTTCTATCTCCTCACCCATCTTCACCTGATTATCCCTTTCCATTTCTTTCCTTTTCCTTCATCTCTTCATCCACCCTCACCTGATTCTTACCCTTTATTCCCTTTTTCCTCCATCTCCTTACCCATTATTTCTTGCTTTTCTCTTTCACTCTCCTCCGTTCTCCCTCGGTCTCTTCACTTATTCTCCCTTGATTTTCCTTATTCTTTTCAAATTTCTCTTCATTTCCCCTCCTTCACCTGGTTTGTCTTCCTCATTATATTTTATCTCTCCTCTACCAACTCTTTCCCTTTCCTCTTCCCTTTCATTTTCTCCTCCCTTTTCCTCCTTCACCTGACCTCTTTCCTTCAACTCTTACCTCTCCCCACTCTTTCCCATCCCCTCCTCTCTTTCAATTCCTCTTCCCCTTCTTTCCTTCACCTGACTTCTCTAACTTCTTTTCTTTCATCTCTCCTCCTTCATTCAACTCCTTTCCTCTCTCTTTCTCTCTCTCGCTTCCCTCTCATCCTCAGCCTTCCTTCTCTCCCCTCCCCTCCCCCCCTCGCCCCCCTGCTCCCCCCCCCCCCGCACACTTGTTGCAAGAGTCTATTATTAACCTCGGGACGACTTTTCTTATTTTACATCCGTCGTGAATCTTTTTATTGCGAGGGTTACGGCTTGTGTGTGTGTGTGTGTGTGTGTGTGTGTGTGTGTGTGTGTGTGTGTGTGTGTGTGTGTGTGTGTGTGTGTGTGTGTGTGTGTGTGTGTGTGTGTGTGTGTGTGTGTCGTGGCTGGGAAAGTAATAGCCAGGGAAGGGTAAGATTATAAAGAAAATGAGATGCACACACACACACACACACACACACACACACACACACACACACACACACACACACACACACACACACACACACACACACACACACGGGAGTATCGTAATTTTTATCGCGCATATTTCTTTTATTGTTGTGATATTCCGTTATAATGAGAGGCTGAAGGAGGAGGAGGAGGAGGAGGAAAGGGAGGAGGAGGAGGAGGAGGAGGAGGAGGAGGAGGAGGACGAGGAGATTCTGTAAAGTCACATAAGTAGAAATTGCAGGATCTCTCTCTCTCTCTCTCTCTCTCTCTCTCTCTCTCTCTCTCTCTCTCTCTCTCTCTCTCTCTCTCTCTCTCTCTCTCTCTTAACTTATTATACACCTTCACACAATAATACACACACACACACACACACACACACACACACACACACACACACACACACACACACACACACACACCCCAACACACATAATAATTTATCTTATCGGCGTACACCCTCCCTCTACCCCTCCCCCTCCCCAAAAAAAAGCGAATCTGGGGCAATACTTTCTTTTGACCGACCTAAAAATTGCATTCCTTCTGTGGGCAAGTTGAGAGAGTGGGGTGAAGGGGGAGAGAGAGGGGGGGGGGCGCCACTACACCCCCCTTTACTGCCGGTCCGGGGCGCGCTAAAATATATCCCTTGGTCGGGGGCTTACGCAATAATTACCATTAATAAGCCTCTTAGTCCAAATTATAAATGAACGCGCGGGAATACTTGACTAATTCATTACAATATATTCGTGTGGGCGGCGTGTAATTTGTATCCCTGGGCCGATAAATCCTGAGCCCGATGATGATATCCGCGCCATGGGTTGTTTCCAGTGTTATTTCGTATTAATTTCTCTCTCTTTCTCTATCTCTCTCTTCCTTTCTGTTTCTTTACTTCTTCTTCTTTCGTTTATTCGTGCATTCTTTCTTTCATGTATGGGTTGTTTCCAGTGTTATTTCGTATTATTTTCTCTCTCTCTTTCTCTTTCTCTTTCTTCCTCTTTCTTCCTTTCTATTTCTTTACGTGCGTTCTTTCTTTTTTCTTTCTCTTTTTTTTTCTTTAATTTTTCTCTATCATCTTTTCTTTCCTTCTGTCTCTCTCTTGTGTGCTTGTTTATTTGTTTGTTTTTTTCTTTCTTTCTATTTCTTTACTTCTTCTCTCGTTCGTTCGTGCGTTCTTTCTTTCTTTCTCTTTTTCTCTTTTTTCTTTAATTTTTCTCTATCATCCTTTCTCTTTCTCTGTCTCTCTTTTGTGTGCTGGTTTGTTTGTTTGTTTCTTTCTTTACTCCTTTCCTTCCTTTTCTCCATTTTCTTCTTTCTTTCTCTTCCTTTTTTTTTCTCTCTCACTTTTATCTAATTATTCGGTCTTTTTGCTCCTCCCTCTCTTCCTCATTTTTATCTTTCCCCTTCTATCGCTCCTTTTACCCTTCCTTTTTTGCTTTCTTTTATTAATCCTCCTCCCAGGTTATCAGGACTCGAGTTTCATTTTAGTGGTCAACGACGGTACGTATTAAAATCATCCTCCCAGGTTATTAGGACTCGAGTTTCATTATAGTGGTCAACGACGGTACATATTAAAATCATCCTCCCAGGTTATCAGGACTCAAGTTTCATTATAGTGGTCAACGACGGTACGTATTAAAATCCTCCTCCCAGGTTATTAGGACTCGAGTTTCATTTTAGTGGTCAACGACGGTACGTATTAAAATCCTCCTCCCAGGTTATCAGGACTCGAGTTTCATTTTAGTGGTCAACGACGGTACGTATTAAAATCATCCTCCCAGGTTATTAGGACTCAAGTTTCATTATAGTGGTCAACGAAGGTACGTATTAAGGTAAACTTCGGGGCATATGTATAAGCTGCTCGTGGCCTCGGTGTTCATCTCCGTCACACTGGCCCAAGAATCTTAAAGCTGTATAGGAAAGTTCGATATAAACAATTTTCTTACTGAATTTTAAACACTCAGATACGATAATATGAAAAAAATAGAATAATACGAATAAAAAAATAGAACGTGTGGGAAAAATAGAAAATAGAACCTGTGAAGAAAATAGAAAAGAAGTAAATAGAACGTGTGTGAAGAAAATAGAAAAGAAGTAGAACGTGTGTGAAAAGAAGAAGACAGAACGTGTGTGAAGAAAATAGAAAACAGAACGTGTGTGAAGAAAATAGAAAAGGAGAAAACAGAACGTGTGTGAAAAGAAGAAAATAGAACGTGTGTGAAAAGAAGAAAATAGAACGTGTGTGAAAAGAAGAAAATAGAACGTGTGTGAAAAGAAGAAAACAGAACGTGTGTGAAAAGAAGAAAACAGAACGTGTGTGAAAAGAAGAAAATAGAACGTGTGTGAAAAGAAGAAAACAGAACGTGTGTGAAAAGAAAATAGAACGTGTGTGAAAAGAAGAAAATAGAACGTGTGTGAAAAGAAAATAGAACGTGTGTGAAAAGAAGAAAATAGAACGTGTGTGAAAAGAAAATAGAACGTGTGTGAAAAGAAGAAAATAGAACGTGTGTGAAAAGAAGAAAATAGAACGTGTGTGAAAAGAAGAAAATAGAACGTGTGTGAAAAGAAAATAGAACGTGTGTGAAAAGAAGAAAATAGAACGTGTGTGAAAAGAAAATAGAAAAAAAGAAAATAGAACGTGTGTGAAAAGAAGAAAATAGAATGTGTGTAAAAAAAAAAAAATAGAACGTGTGTGAAGGAAGAAAAATAGAACGTGTGTGAAAGGAAGAAAATAGAACGTGTGTGAAAAGAAGAAGACAGAACGTGCGTGAAAAGAAGAAAATAGAACGTGTGTGAAAAGAAAATAGAACGTGTGTGAAAAGAAGAAAATAGAACGTGTGTGAAAAGAAAATAGAACGTGTGTGAAAAGAAGAAAATAGAACGTGTGTGAAAAGAAGAAAATAGAACGTGTGTGAAAATAAAAAAATAGAACGTGTGTGAAAAATAGAAAACAGAACGTGTGAAGAAAAAAAAAATAAAACGTGTGTAAAAAGAAGAAAACAGAACGTGTGTGAAAAGAAGAAAACAGAACGTGTGTGAAAAGAAGAAAATAGAACGTGTGTGAAAAGAAGAAAACAGAACGTGTGTGAAAAGAAGAAAATAGAACGTGTGTGAAAAGAAGAAAACAGAACGTGTGTGAAAAGAAGAAAACAGAACGTGTGTGAAAAGAAGAAAATAGAACGTATGTGAAGAAAATAGAAAAGAAGAAAATAAAACGTATGTGAATAAAATGGAAAAGAAGAAAATAGAACGTGTGTGAAAAAACAGGAAATAGAACGTGTGTGAAGAAAATAGAAGAGAAGAAAATTGAACGTGTGTGAAAAGAAGAAAACAGAACGTGTGTAAAAAACAGAAAATAGAACGTATGAAGAAAATAGAAAAAAGAAGATTGAACGTGTGTGAAAAGAAGAAAACAGAACGTGTATAAAAAATAGAAAAATGGAGCGTGAGTGAAGGTTGTGATATAGTTTCGAATACGTATAACGGCTCAGTAAGATACATTTTTCGATTCATATTTTCGTTTTTTTATGTTTTTTTATGTTTATCCGTAAGGCGCTAATGTATATACGATCATGTAGATAGAAAAGAGAAGCATGTATATGGCGAAACACCCAAAACAGACAAAAAAAAAAAACAAAAAAAAACGGTAACATATCCTGCACAGTGAATAATTTCCATAAAAGCGGGCACCGGAATTTTGACACGGCTTCATATGTTTATTTTTTCGCCATTTTTATTTCCATTATTTTTTTGTGGTGCTTCCCGGCGATTAATTAATACCCCGGCGGTGACGATTGCCGCGCGCCACCCGAGCCTCATCTGAACCTCTTAGCGGGATTTCCCGAGAGATAACTGTTGCGAGATTTACGGCGGTGAAGGAGAGCGACAGAGGCGGAGAGGGCAAAGGGGGCGAAGGTGAGCGAAGGAGAGAGAGATAGAGAAGTCAAAGGTAAACACAGATGAGATGAAGGAGAGAGACAAAGATAGAGGAAGCAAAGGTAGCGCTGGGGAGATGGAGGAGAGACAGAGAAAGAGAAGGCAAAGTGAAAACAGATGAGGTGAAGGAGAGAGGGACAGACAGAGAAGGCAAAGGTGAACACAGATGAGATGAAGGAGAGAGACAAAGACAGAGGAAGCAAAGGTAGCGCAGGGGAGATGGAGGAGAGACAGAGAAAGAGAAGGCAAAGTGAAAACAGATGAGGTGAAGGGGAGAGCCATAGACAGAGAGGGCAAAGGACAACACGGATGAGATGAAGGAGAGAGACAGAGACAGAGAAGGCAAAGCAGAACACGGATGAGGTGAAGGAGGGCGGGAGAGAAGGAGGAAATACAGGTGAGCACAATTAAGGTGAAGCAGAGAGTGAGCCAGGGTGGGAATGGTGAGCAGAGGTAATGAGAAGAAATAAGAAAACAGGAAGTAGAGGTGAAGAGAAATGAGGTGAAGGAGAGACAGAGGAGGAGGTGGCAGAGGTAAGCAAGGGTGAGGTGAGGTGAAGGAGAGAGAGAGAAAGACACAGGTGGCAAAGGTGGGCACATGTTAAGGGAGAAAGAGAAGCAGAGGTGAGAACAAGTGTGGCGAAGGTGAGGGAGAGAAACAGGTCAAAGGTTACACGAAGGAGAGCTACAGAAACAGAGGAAGCAGGTGAACACAAGTAAGGTGAAGGAAAAACAGAAGCAGAAGCGGGGAAGGTGAGCACAGGTAAAGTGAAAAAGGAGAAAGAGGCGGAATTGACAGGGAAAAAGAGAGAGGAGAAAGGAGTTGAGAGAAGATACAAGACCAGGTGAAGGAAAGAAGGGAGGAGAAATTGAAAGGGATGGGTCAGGGGAAGAGTGAGAGAGAAAGAAAGGGGAGAGGAATTGAAAAGAGGGAGATAAATCAGGAAAAACAGGTGACGGGAAAGAGAGCGAAAGAAAGAGAAAGCAGATGAGCACAGGTAATAATGAAGGCGAGAGAAATACAGGTGAACACAAATGAGTTGAAAGAAAGCGAGACAAACAGGAAATACAGGTGAGAACAGGTAAAGTGAAAACACAGGTAAACGGCCAGGTGAAGGGAGAGGCAGACAGAGATGGCAGAGGTAAGAACAGACAGGCAAGGTACGGTAAGCACAGAATATGAGAAAGATGCAGCACAAAGGTACGTACGTTAAGGAAAGGGAGAGAGAGATGACCACAGGTAGGTAAGGTAAGGTAAGCACAAAATATGAGAAAGAGGCAGCATAAAGGTAGATCAAGGAAAGGGAAAGAGATAGGTGAGCACAGGTAGGTAAGAAATGGTAAGGTAAGCACAGAAATAAAAGAAAGAGGGAGCATAAAGGGAGAGAGAGAGAGAGAGAGCACAGGTAGATGGCACAGGTAAACAGATAAGGCGCCAATACCTGCCCCACGCCACGCACAGGTGTACAAGGAAACTTTTCAATTAGCAGAAGGTTTTTAATACTAGCTTGTGGCCGAGGCTGCTATTTTCATCTTCCTTTTCCCTATTTCTTCTTTTTTTCTCCTTTTTTTCGTTCCCGGGATGGATTGTATTATGGAAAAGTTCGAGATTAATTTCAAAGTAAAATAAAATGCTACGTGCTTTTTTGAGTTTCCTTGTTTTATTTATTTATTTGTTTGTCTGTTTTTTATGTTGGAGCGCGCCGTTATATTTATCCGCAAATTAAAAATAAAAAAAAAGCATCGCGTGATATGTGCGAATAACATTAATTTTATATATTGGACACTTTATTACGCCTATTTAAATGTGGACGTATTTTATTTCGTGTATCTATATTTTCCTCTCCAGGCGACCAATACTATTTGCTTTAGAACCTGCAGTGATTTCATCGTTATTGCTATTGCCATTATCAGTATCTATCACATTATCATTATTGCTTTCATTTCTATTACTATCATCATAATCATCATATATTGCACAGATGCTTTCCCTGTCTGTTTATCAAAGGGACCGTGGGGAGGAATATTACAGTGAACCGACCTCTTGCAGACTCCTCCCGTTCTTATGTTCTTATGTTCTTATATCATTCCTCCGTTATGACGAAAGAATAAGATGAGAAAAGTTGACCTCTCTTTTGGCCTTTCGTTCTTTCTACTTTTGTTCAGAGCAGCGTCAAGCGAGCCCTTTTTTGTTGTCTTTTTTTTCCTTTGAGTTGCCTCCCTTGTTGTAAAAAAATATATATATGATAGAAATATGGCTTTGTTGAATGATATGGAGAGCAATCTATGACACGATGGTAACTATGTATTTTTCTTTAAACCAGGATAAGGAAGAAGCAAGACATTCACAGCTGGACAAACTCTCTCAGTGTAGAAACAGAACAACTTAAGCGAACCAACCGTAATCAACCCAAAACAACTCAAGAAATCAACATAAATCAACCCCCGCCCCCCAAAAAAAAAAAAAAAACGAAATTAACCCCAAAAGTAACCCAGACCAAAAGAATCTAACGAAATCAAGCAAAATGACTAGAAATTAATTAAGAAATCAACCCAAAGCATCACTACTGAACCCAAATCAACCAGAATCAACCCAAATCAACCAAAATCAATCAGAATTAAACAAAAATCAACCAAAATTAAATCAAAATTAACCCAAATCAACCCAAATCAACCAGAATTAAACCTAAATCAACCCAAATCAACCAGAATCAACCATAATTAAACCAAAATCAACCCAAATCAACCAGAATCAACCAGAATTAAACCCAAATCAACCAGAATTAAACCAAAATTAACCCAAATCAACCAGTATTAAACCAAAAATAACCCTAATCAACCAAAATCAACTCAATCAACCAGAATTAAACCAAAATTAACCCAAATCAACCAGAATCAACCAGCATTAAACAAAAATTAACCCAAATCAACCAGAATCAAACAAAAAACCAAACCAAACTCAACTAACCAATCCTATCCCAACGCTCTTAAATACCTGTTCCACCTTTTTTGACACACCTGTTCGTTTTGCGTATCAAGGTGTTTGCCCATTTCCTCTCTCCTCTCTCTGTGAATGAAGGTGAACAAGTCAGTCAGTCAGTCAGTCAGTCAGTCTCTCTCTCTCTCTCTCTCTCTCTCTCTCTCTCTCTCTCTCTCTCTCTCTCTCTCTCTCTCTCTCTCTCTCTCCCCACCTCGTCGCAATTGATGTCTTGCTCAGTCACCTTAGAGACTTTATGAGCGCGTCTGTAGCGACCAAATCAATAGCGGACTGTCTGTAATCACCACGGCGGAGAGGGGACGAGGACGAGGAGGAGGAAGAGGAAGAGGAGGAGGAGGACGAGGAGGGCAACGACGAGGGGTAGTACGAGAATAAGGAGGAGGAGGTTGAGAAGGACGAGGATGATGATGCGGAGAAGGAGGAGAAGGAGGTGGAAGAAATGAAGCAGTATGAGAAGTTGGAGGATAGGGAACCGTAAAAATATTGAAAGGAAGTGAAGGAAGAGGAGGAGGAGGAGTACGAAGAAGAGGGGGAGGAGGAGGAGGAGGAGGAGGAAGAGAAGAAGGAGGTGGAAGATATGAAGCACTACGAGGAGTTGAAGAATAAGGAACCGGAAAATATTGAAAGGAAGTGAAGGAAGAGGAAGAGGAGGAGTACGAAGAAGAGGGGAGGAGGAGGAGAAAGAGGAAAAGGAGATGAAGGTGAAGGAAGAGGAAGTGTAGGAGTACCAGGAGAAGGAGAGCCAGAGTAGTAGGGGATTAAGAGGAGGAGAAAGAGAATGCGATGGAGGAGAAGGAAGAGGACGAGGAGGGACTAGAGAAACAAAGACCTGGAGACAAAGAATACCTAAATAAGAGCTAATAAAGGGACACATTTTCTCACTCCCGTCCAGCAATTACTTCCAAACTCTCTCTCTCTCTCTCTCTCTCTCTCTTGCTCCCTCCCTGGTCGTCTCGGGTCATGACTATATTTACGTGTTTCCCTTCGCCTCGCCCGACC
>NC_066556.1:9818507-9868507 GCF_024679095.1 Eriocheir sinensis
CCGTCTTTACTTTCCTTTCATACTTGTCTACTTCCTTTCCTTCCTTCCTTCCTTTCTTCCTTCCTTCCTTTTGTTTATCATACTCCTCTACATCGCTTTCTTTCTTCCTTTTTTGCTCCTTTCATGTTTCCCCTCTGCCAAGAATCCTCCTCCTTCCCGTAAAAAGGAATCCTCGTCCTTCCTTATGATGGTAATAATAATGATAAAAACACCGGGGTTCAGGCTCAAGGTACGAAAAGATCAGAACTTTCGGGCGTCTTGAAAGTAGCTCGCCATGGAGGTATGTAGGGCAGGTATGATGTTAGCGTTCTCCAAAACCGTAACAGGGGAAAGGAAGCGTTATAAAGACTGTCCTTCGTTGTGGCACGTAAGACAAGTAAGACATTAGCGTTTCCCACCATCTTACGTAACAGGGGAAAGGAAGCGTTATATAGACTGTCCTTCGTTGTGCCACGTAAGACAAGTCAGACGTTGGCGTTCTCCACCACCTTACGTAACAGGTTAAGAGAAAGAGAAAAACTAATGGGTAAAGATGAAAGAAGATTAGGAAACGGTCAGGTAGAGGAGAAGGGAAGATATGGGAGAAAGTTGTGAAGAGAGAAAAAAAAAGATTGATGGTATAGAAAGAAGAAAAATAGAGGAGTAGGAAAGGAATATAAGGAAGAAGAAAGTAGAGGATAAAGATGAAAGAAGGTTAGGAATGGGTGGAGGAAAGGTAGAAGATGATAAGAGGAAGAGGAAGATTGGTAAGTAGAAGAGAGGTAAAGGAGTGAAGGAAAGGGAGGAAGATAAGGAAGAAGAAAGTAGAGGATATAGGTGAAGTAAAGGTAAAAGATGATAACAGGGAAAGGAAGATAGGGCAGTAGAAGAGAGAGGTAAACGAGTGAAGGTAAGGCAGGCAAGGAAGAGGAGGAAAAAGTCTGGGAACAAAGGTGTTATAAAGATTGTCCTTCGTCGAGGTAAAAAGCTTCGTTTAGTCGGCGCAACACCTGTGGTCATGTGCCGCTTCGTCGAGGTATGTAAGACTGTTAGGAAGTTAACGTTTCTTCCTTACGTTATATGTGAAGCCCAGTGTTCTAATGATTATGCTTCGTCGAGGTTCGTAAGACAAGTAAGACGTTAGCTTTCTCTTCTAACTTACGTAATATGCGGAGCGCAGTGTTCATATGATTGTTGTTCGATGAGGTACGTAGGTAAGACAGGTATGACGCTGCGTTCTCTTCCCCATTAAGGAACAGGTGAAAAGCGTTCTAAAGATTGTCGTTCCTTTGTGATAAGTAATACAGGTAACTCATGGCCCGTTTGTACCTGTGATATGTGTTTTGCGACCTCTGATTGGGTTTTTTTTCTTTAATTGAAGTTTAAGTTTGCGAATTTATGTTTATGTATTATCGATGTTTTTTTAGTCAATACTTTTCAATGCTTTGTAATCCACATCAATCTAAGTTTTGCGTGTATGATTAATTTTTATTTTGAACTACATTTACGCTATTCTTTTGTAATTTATATTCATTTACTTCTTATTGTGTATATATTTTACTTACATTTTATGATTTTCTTATTTAATTATCTCCAGGTTTGTCATTTTTTTCCTTTTAAATGACGAATATTGTAGTTTTACATTTATTCATTATCCATTATTAATATTCAAGGCCAAAGAGCTATTGAAAAAATTAAGTTCTCTTTTTCCAACTCTCAGCTGACGGATTTTTTTTTCTTGTCTTCATATATGCTTTATTAAGAACTCACGCCAATGACCTATTCGAATATAATAAAGTTCCTTCATATTTCGTTTTTTTTCCTTTTCAGCTGACGAAGTATTGCTATTTTTTCAACGTTCATTCACGCTTTATTAGGTACTCACGCCAAAGACCTACTCGAATGTGATAAAGTCCCTTCATATTTCGTTTATTTCCTTTCAACTGACGTAGTATTGTTATTTTTTCAACGTTCATTCACGCTTTATTAAATACTCAAGGCAAAGACCTACTCCAATACAATAAAGTTCCTCCCTCCTCTCCTCTGTGTCCGCCCTGCTGTGTCTCTTTTAGTGCGCAACGAATTCTCGCTCGAAACAAATGAGCATCAAGGAGACAATTCAATTAGTGTCTTCCTTTGGTTCTTATTCTCTCTCTCTCTCTCTCTCTCTCTCTCTCTCTCTCTCTCTCTCTCTCTCTCTCTCTCTCTCTCTCTCTCTCTCTCTCTCTCTCTCTCTCTCTCTCTCTCTCTCTCTCTCTCTCTCTCTCTCTCTCTCTCTCTCTCTCGCCTGACGTAGTGCTAAAAAAGGTCCGCCAGACACAATTCATTACTGCAACACAACGCGGAGTCGAGACGCAACACATAAAACTGACTGCAAAATAAACAACAACAACGACAACAACAACAACAACAACAACAGCAACAACAACAACAACAACAACAACAACAACAGAAAAGAGAAAAAAAAGAAAGTCACATTGTAATTTTATTTGGATTTTTTTCTTTTTTGGTCCTGGAAGAGACGCCTTCTTTGTTTTGTTTTGCCTTTTTTGGGTTTTTGTTTTTCGCTAAGTTTTTTTTTTTTTTGGCGTGGCTCAGTTCATTACTTGTACCCTATCTGGCACTCTTTATTTTCTTTCTTTATTTCTTTTTTAATTTAAGTTCTCTGGTATCCAAATTGCAAGACGTACCCTTTTATTTGTTTGTTTACTCTCTATGTTCGTTTCTCTCTCTATTCGAAACAATTTAGTCTCGGGTCCTGTTTAATTATGCAAGAATCCTCTATCTCTATTTTCTAACATATCCTCTCTTTGTTTCAATATAGTCTTGGATCCCTTTTAATAATGCCTTGATCCTTTCTCTTCATTATTCTAACATTCTTTTTCTCTCTATTCGAAACAATTTAGTCTCGGGTCCTGTTTAATTATGTAAGAATCCCTTATCTCTATTTTCTAACATATCCTCTCTTTGTCTCAATATAGTCTTGGATCCCTTTTAATAATGCCTTGATCCTTTCTCTTCATTATTCTAACATTCTCTTTCTCTCTATTCGTAACAATTTAGTCTCGGATCCTGTTTAATTATGCAAGAATCCTCTATCTGTATTTTCCAACATAGCTTCCTCTCCTCGTTTCCATTTAGTCTTGGATCCTGTTTAATAATGCCTTAATTCTCCATTATTCTAACTTTCTTGGCTCCCTTTTCGATACAGTTTAGTCTTGGATCCTGTTTACTAATGAAATCATCCTCTTTTCAAAACTTTTTCTCTCTCTTCGTTGCAATATAGTCTTGGATCTTGTTTAATAATGTCTGGATCCTTTATTTCTTTTCTTTTCTTTTTCTTTTCTCTCTTTTCGTTAATATATACTCTTGGATCCCGTTTACTAATGCAATGAACCCTTCAACTACATAATTCTACCTTTCTTGTCTCCATTTTCCTTACAATTTACTCCTGGATTCTGTTTACTAATGCACTGATGTTTTACTTCTATCATTGTAACTTTCCTTTCAATACTCCCTTCTACTTTTAAACACCTTTCTTTTTGTTGTACTTAACCTCTAAGATATGTCGTTCCAATACATCCATTCTACTTTTACACATCTCTTTTTAAACATATTTTCATTTCATTCACCTAACCTCTATGATGCACCGTTCCAATACAACCTTTCAACTTTTAAACATCTCTATCTAAACACCTTTCCATTCGTTTTACCTAACCTCTAAGATACACCGGTCCAATACGTCTTTTCTTCCTTTCAACATCTCTTTTTAAACTCATTTCCGTTCTTCTCACCTAAACTCTATGATGCATCTTGCTAATACTTTTCCCATTACCTCTTTGTTACACTGTTGCATACTTTCTTTTCAACGGGAGACTTTCAAAGCTGATATGTAGCTATGTTATCTAGCGTACTTACTGCGAGCGGCTTTGAGAGTCCCCCGTGACCAACGCCATACACTTCCATTAATACTTTTCTGTCGACCTTTTAATCTTACTAACAAAGGGTCCGTTCGGTTCTCCTTTTAGCGGCACGTTCGTTATGTAGAGGGCAGGTGTGTAAGCAGGTGATCGTCCCCCGTTACCTACGCCATACACTTTCTAGTAGAGTCATTTTGGGGGGTTCCGTGACCAACCTCTCCGTACCTTTTTTTCTCAGTGGATTTGGCATACTAGACCAATTTGAAGGAAATTTTGCTCCTATGTACCTCCCCAAAATGACGGCTAACTTTTTTATAGCCCAAAATCCAAAAAGGGGCGCCAAAATTACTGCCACCCCCTATATCTCAGTAACTAATTCAGCTAGGAGGATAATTTTGGTGTCTAGACATAGGTTTTGGGGGTCAAGGATTCCAATTCTGCCATCAGTTCACTTGTAAAACAATTCCATAGCAGAGAAATCCAATATGGCCACCAATATGGCCACTGCTATACAATTTTCTTTGTTTCTCAACTACTATGTCACCTAGAAAGCTGATGTTGGTTTTAAAGCAAAGGTTTTGGGGGTCATGCTATCTGTTTATATTTAATAGAAAACTGTTGCACACCAACTTGCACAAAACTGTTACCACACCACAACTTTGATCTAAAGTCCAGCTTCAATAGTCTACATCACTATCTGGTCACAGTCACTACTACATGAGTCACTCTCACTGTATGAACTTCTGCTATCTGAATCACTGTCCACATTACTGCTGCTCTCTTCACTGACACTGTTGACCTCTGTGTTTGGTTCTGGCGGTTGTGGCATGGACAAGGGAAGTGGGGGCTCAGTCGACCTCACAGGTAGACACAGTCCGTTTACCAAATGCCATCCATGTCCTATCGGTGATGGGTGCCTTTGCAGCTGGTAATGCTTGAGCAAATATGCAAGATAATTTGCACGAAGCAGATGCTGATACAAACTGTCCGAGTCGGGCATGAGTCGCATTGTACTCTTCTTCTGGGCCCTCCACTTTGCAGCTCTAGCTTCTGCTGGTGTCTTGCTTTTGGTGTTGCCATAGACGTAGCGTAGACACCCAAATGCAGAGAGGATCATTTGCGTAAACGATTCCTACGACCAGGACTACAACATTAAGGACTGTGAGCGGATGCGTCGACAGAAACAGATGCCAATCAAGAATGTCTTTATAAAGGTAGACGATAAGTTTCCCTCCAGTAAGGATTTCCATACTCTGCTAGGTAAACCTTCGAACAAGATCCGTCTACAGGCATTTCTTCAAAGGGCATTCCAGAGAGTGGCAGAAAGAACAGGGACAGAGATAGTCTACTGTGTGGTTGGCAGCTATGCACGGAATCTCACTACGGGTAAGGATTTGCCTGAACTCCTATGTTTTCAAGCAGAAGCTGACACCGCCATGTTCACGATGTATAGTGTGCTTCGGTCAGAGGGCTACAAAGCAGCAGTCATACTTGATACAGAGGACTCTGACAACTATGTCCAAGCAGCATATGTTGCTCATATGATGCCAGGGGTCTTGTGCTTGAAACGAAAACATCAATTGATTGATGCCAAACGTTTGTGTAGCGAAGACATGTCGCAATCAATTATTCCAATACATGTCATTAGTGGGTGTGACCACAACCTGGGTTCTTCGGGGCAAGTAAACTGCTGATTGTAGGACGCTTGGTAAAATCTGAAGAGGCACGTAAGCTACTTGTTTGTGGTGCAGAGCTTCCAGCACCGCAGAATGTGATCAGCGATTTGGAACAGTTCGTCATTCGCTACGTCTATGGCAACACCAAAAGCAAGACACCAGCAGAAGCTAGAGCTGCAAAGTGGAGGGCCCAGAAGAAGAAGAGTACAATGCGACTCATGCCCGACTCGGACAGTTTGTATCAGCATCTGCTTCGTGCAAATTATCTTGCATATTTGCTCAAGCATTACCAGCTGCAAAGGCACCCATCACCGATAGGACATGGATGGCATTTGGTAAAAGGACTGTGTCTACCTGTGAGGTCGACTGAGCCCCCACTTCCCTTGTCCATGCCACAACCGCCAGAACCAAACACAGAGGTCAACAGTGTCAGTGAAGAGAGCAGCAGTAATGTGGACAGTGATTCAGATAGCAGAAGTTCATACAGTGAGAGTGACTCATGTAGTGACTGTGACCAGATAGTGATGTAGACTATTGAAGCTGGACTTTAGATCAAAGTTGTGGTGTGGTAACAGTTTTGTGTGTTGGTGTGCAACAGTTTTCTATTAAATATAAACAGATAGCATGACCCCAAAACCTTTGCTTTAAAACCAACATCAGCTTAGGTGACATAGTAGTTGAGAAACAAAGAAAATTGTATAGCAGTGGCCATATTGGTGGCCATATTGGATTTCTCTGCTATGGAATTGTTTTACAAGTGAACTGATGGCAGAATTGAACCTTGACCCCAAAACCTATGTCTAGACACCAAAATTATCCTCCTAGCTGAATTAGTTACTGAGATATAGGGGCAGTAATTTTGGCGCCTTTTTGATTTTGGGCTATAAAAAAGTTAGCCGTCATTTTGGGGAGGTACATAGGAGCAAAATTTCCTTCAAATTGGTCTAGTATGCCAAATCCACTGAGAAAAAAAGGTACGGAGAGGTTGGTCACGGAACCCCCCAAAATGACTCTACTATTCATTTATATTTTTCTGTCTAACTTAATATTACTAACAAGCCTCTGTCCGTTTCATCTTTTAGCAGCACGCACGTTACATGGAGGGACGCATTGTACTACTTATTTGGGGTAAGTGTGTAGGCAGGTGTAAGCCCCCCGTTACCTTCGCCATACACTTCCATTAATACTCTTCTGTCTACCTTTTAATCTTACTAACAAAGCGTCCGTTCCATTTTCCTTTTAGCGGCCGTTCGTTACGTTGTAAAATTTACTGAGGGCAGGTGCTTTGTGCGTCTCCCGTTCCCCTCGTTACACACACTTTCATTTATTCTTTTCGGTCTAAATTTTAGGATCATATTTTTAAACATTTCGGCGCCCAAGCTCACATATTTGACTACGCTTTCTTAGGATTTCGGGGCATTTCCAGGGGCAGTTTTATGACCCTTCTGGTAGTTTGACCTTTCTTTTGTATCATGAACCTAAAAAAACACCCATTAGAACCCGACTGATCTCCTTTGCGGCCTCTGGAAATAGCTGATGTGAGAGGTGGAAGCATCTAAGAATACCAACCTTAATCTTACAGAGCCTCTAATCGGTTCTCCATTTAGCGGCACGCACACTGTATAGAGAGTCTTCCAGTATACTTATTAGGAACCGCAACTTTGTGTCCTTCATTACTTAAACCAGACACATTCATTTATACTTTTCTATTTTTTTCTCTCCAACTTATAAGAGTTTCCCGTTACCTACGCCATACACTTTCATTTATACTTTTCCGTTTAACATTTAATCTTACAAAGCCTCGGTTCGTTTTTTCTTTTTTAGTCGCACGTTTGTTATGCAGAGGGCAGGTGTGTAGACAGGTGTGCAGGCAGGTGTGAGAGTTCCCCTTTACCCACGCCATACCCTTTCACTTATACTTTTCCCTCCAACTTTTAATCTTACTTACAAAACCTCCGTTCGTTTCTCCTTTTAGCGGCACGTTCGTTATGCAGAGGGCAGGTGTGTAGACAGGTGTGCAGGCAGGTGTAAGAGTTCCCCTTTACCCACGCCATACACTTTCACTTATACTTTCCCTCCAACTTTCAATCTTACTTATAAAGCCTTGGTTCGTTTCCCCTTTAAGCGGCATATTTGTTATATGTAGAGAGAGGACTGCAGTGTACCTATTAGTGGCAATGAAGCGTTGTGAGTCCCCGGTTACCTACGCCATACACTTGCATTCCCACATTTCTCTACAGCTTTTAATCATTCAAAGCCCTCGTTTGTTAATCCTTTCAGCAGCTTTGTAGTTCTGATCTGAGTGGCATGTGTGAAAGTCCACCTCCGACCCCTCTGTTACTGACGCCATGTGCTTTCATTAATACTTTTCTCTCTAACTTTTAATCTTACTTACAAATGCTCTGTTCGTTTCTCATTTTACCGGCACGTTCGTAATATGGAGAGCAGGTGTAAGCGTCCCTCGTTACCCGCGCCATACACTTTCATTTATACTTTTCTCTCCAAATTTTAACCTTACATACAAAAGCTCCGTTCGTTTCTCCTTTTGGCGGCACGTTCGTTATGCAGAGGGCAGATGTGAGGCAGGTGTGAGCGTCCCCCGTTACCCGCGTAATAAACTCTCATTAATACTTTTCTCTCCAAATTTTAATCTTACATACAAAACCTCCGTTCGTTTCTCCTTTTGGCGGCACGTTCGTTGTGTGGAGGGCAGATGTGAGGCAGGTGTACGGGCAGGTGTGAGCGTCCCCCATTCCACGCCATACACTTTCATTTATACTTTTCTCTCCAACTTTTAATCTTACTTCCAGAGGCTCCGTTCGTTCCCCCTTTTAGCGCCGGGTCCGCACGCACGTTCCTATACTCGGCGCACCTCCAGCCGTAGCGCCGCGAAACTGCCGCGCTAAGCTGCATAATTAACTTAATTAAAACTAAAGGTAACCTGCCTATTAACGAGGAAGAAACAAAATTCGCCCGACAACAAAAACTTTAAATAATAGTTATAATTATCCATGAAATTACGTAAGTGACTATGGCTGAAACGTTTTGGGCAGAGGGATATTTCAATTATTTTTTCTGCCTAATTTGAATGAGAGAGAGAGAGAGAGAGAGAGAGAGAGAGAGAGAGAGAGAGAGAGAGAGAGAGAGAGAGAGAGAGAGAGAGAGAGAGAGAGAGACTTAAAACACAGGTCGACTCCACATTTCGCTAACTGACTCACAGGAACACGGAGCTAAAATTTCATCCGCGTTTCCTTCATTCCTTCTCACTTTACCTCCTCCTCCTCCTCCTCCTCCTTCTTTTCCTCTTTTTCCCTGTTCCTCCTTAACCTATTATCTCTTCTTACATCCTACATATTTTCTTAGGTTTCTTTTTCCTTTTCCTTTTTTCTGTTTGAAGTTCTTTTCTTGTTCTCTTCCTCTTAATATTTTTTTCTGTTTTTTCTTTTGCCTTTCCGTCATCTTCTTCTCTCTAGTTTTCCTCTTCATCCCTATCCTCCTCGTCTTCATCTTCTCTTCTTCCTCCTCCTTCTCTTCTAGTTTTCCTTTTCATTCCTACCTTCCTCTTCTTTTCCTCCCATCCACATCATCTCCTCCACTTCCTTCTCTTCCTTCAATACTTGTTTTCCTTTCCATTCTTAACTTCCTCTTCTTTCCCTCCCATCTGCATCATCTCCTCCTTCTTCTCCTTTTCCTTCTCTTCCTTCACTACTTGTTTTCCTTTCCATTCTTAACTTCCTATTCTTTCCCTCCCATTTGCATCACTTTCATCTCCTTCTCCTTTTCCCCTCCTTCTCTACTAATTTTCCTTTCCAGTCTTAGTTTCCTCTTTTTTCCCTCCAGTCCGCCTCACCTCCTTCTCCTCCTCCTCCACCGCCTCCTCTCCTACTTCCTCCTCCTCCTCTAAGCCCCTTTCAAGTCCTCCTCTGCGGGTCCTTTGTGTTGATATTCTAGCCGGTGATGAAGCCCTAAGCAGCTTTGTACACGCTTCACCAGGTGGATTCCAGGTGAGTGGTCCGGGCAGGTGAGAGCAGGGAAGAAATAGCCACATCTCGGATTTCAGTGCTTTCTTCTTGCTCTTTCTTACTCTTTTTTTTCCTCTCTCTCTCTCTCTCTTTCACTTTCTTCCCTTCTATTTTGCTTCTACTTTTTTATTCCTCTCTTTTCTTTTTCCTTTTTCTCTCTTTCTTGTCTTCTTCTTTGTCTGTATCTCCTCTCTTTTTCTTTCTTTTTCTTTTTCTTTTTTAAAATTTTATTTTGCCTCTATTTTTCTTCCACAGTAAATTCTCTGATTCTGGTGTTTTCTTCTCGCTCTTTCTCTCTTTTCTTCTCCCATTTTGTTTTTCTCTTCTTTTCCTTCTATTTTGCATTTTTCTTTCTTCCCACGTCTCTGATTTTAGCGTCTTTTTCCTGCTCTTTCTCTTTCGTTTCCTCTCTCTTTCTTTCCCTCTTTTCCTCTCTTTCTTATTTTTTTAACTTCTCCTTTGCCTTTCTCTTTCTTTCAAATATTGTGTGCATGGAGCGGATTGTGTATGTATTTGTGTGTGTGTGTGTGTGTGTGTGTGTGTGTGTGTGTGTGTGTATACAAGTGATTAATTAGGCGTCAAGAGGTGTCGGAGATGAGGATTGTTTAATTGCGCAAAGTAGACAGGTGTAGCGGCGCCAATCACAGGTGGTGGTGGTGGTGGTGGTGGTAGTAGTGGTGGTGGTGTTGGTGGTGGTGGTGGTGGTGGTGGTGGTAGTAGTGGTGGTGTGTGTGTGTGTGTGTGTGTGTGTGTTAAGCCAAAGAGTCAGTATTGCGTCTGTACTCACTCTTATTAACTCATTGATTTATATTTATTTATTCCTTTTCGTCTTTGATTCTCCATCTTTCTTTTTTATTTGATTTTCCTTCTCCTCCTTTCCTCTTTTCCTCCCATTATTTACTTTTTCTTTCTCCTAAACTTCCTTAATTTTCTTTTTAATTCTTCACCTCCTTCAAGTCTTCTTCCTCCTCCGTTTCTCTTTCCCTTCCATTTCTTTGTTTTCTACGTCCAATTTTTCTTCCCTTCGTTTTTCTCCGCAATCACCTTTTCTTTCCTTTCTTTTCTCTTGCCTATCCTCCTCTACTTCTTCTCTCTCCTTCTCCTGCCTGTCTGCTACTTTTCCTCCTCATTCTAACCCTCCTTCTTCTACCAGTCATCTGCCATCTTCACAACACTTGCCTTCCTCGCCATCGACACATCGATAACAGTAACACGACCAAGACTTCCGAGTATAAGCGATTGGACGCGACACACTGGAAGGCGCTCCGGAGTCTTATCGTTTATAGTCACGCCGCAGAAATAGGACAACATCAGAAGCCGAGTCATCGCATCTATAATTCACTCCCGCCGCTCACCCAGCCGCGAGATTTATCACACCGAGGACGTGAATAGATAATGAGCACCTGTTTTTACCTACTTCTCCCTCCCTCCTTGTCTACCACCTCCTTCTACACCAACTTCCTACTTCCTTCTCACCTACCCTCCCTCTCTCTTTCCCTCCTTGCCTCCATGATTCCCTACCTCTATACTTCCTTCTTTTCCTCCTTCCCTTCCTCTCGCCTTCCCTCCCTCCATCCCCCAGTTCCTCTCTACCTCTGTACCTCCCTCTCCGTTTTCCTATCCTATCTCTTCCCTTTCCCTATCCTATCTCTTTCCCTATCCTATATCTTTCCCTATCCTATCTCTTCCCTTTCCCTATCCTTCCCTCTCTCCATCCCTCATTTCCTCTCAACCTCTGTACCCCTCTCTACCTCTGTACCTCTCTACCTCTGTATCTCCTTCCACACCTTCCTACCTGACCCTCCCTCTCCCTCTCTCCCTCCCTCCCATCACCTTTTTCATCATTACAACAGGTACACTAAAGGTAGGTTGGCAAGTAGGTTAGTCGATACAGGTGACACACGCACGCACACACACACACACACACACACACACACACACACACACACACACACACACACACACACACACATACTCAACCAACAGAGAGAAATACAGGAAGAGAAAAGCTATTATACTTACAGAGCGAAGAGGAAAAAGGAGACAGAAAGAGGTCAACAAATTTACAAAGAGAGATAGAGATACAGGCAAAAGAAAGAGACGAAACGGCACGAGAAGGAGACCAAGAAATTTATATAGAACGAAAAACGGAGAAGGAACAAGATGAAAAGAGATATAGACAGAGAAAGTCCTCAATACCTACGAAGAAAATAAAGAGAAAGAAACATAGACTAACATATCAGAGAGAGAGAGAGAGAGAGAGAGAGAGAGAGAGAGAGAGAGAGAGAGAGAGAGAGAGAGAGAGAGAGAGAGACACACAGAGAGAGAGAGAGAGAGAGAGAGAGAGAGAGAGAGAGAGAGAGAGAGAGAGAGAGAGAGAGAGAAAGGAAGATAGAGAGACAGAAAGAAAGAGACAAACAAAGAGAAGGAAGAGAAAGACACAAACCAACACACCATCAAAAGGACAGCGACACAGAGAGAGAGCCAGAAAAGAAAGAGAAAGGCCAACTTATTTACAAGGAGCCGCCGAGGCTGTAGATTTGTATTCAATTCTTAATGCGAATTCCAGCGTGGCGCCGCGCAGGGCCACGAGGCGGGGGTTCCGGGGCTCAGACACAATTTCCCGCCCCGCCCCGAGACCCATAAGCTTCCGGGATACAGCCCTCTAGCTCTTAGTCCGCCCCGTTAGTCCTCCTCCTCACTCCCTCTCCTCCGCCTCCTCCTCCTCCTCTCCCTCAACCTCCTCATCCTCCTCTTCAGCCTCCTCCTTCTCCATCTCTTATTCCTTTTCTGCTCTGTTATTTTCTTTTCTTCTGTCTTTTTTATTTTTTTCTCCTTTCTTTCTCTTCCTCCTTCTTCTGTTTCCTCCTCCTCCTCCTCCTCCTCCTCCTCCTTCTAATGGTGTTCCTCTTCTACTTTACTTTATTCTTCAGCCATTCCGAAAATCCTTCTTCTCTTATGTTCTCTTTTTGTACATCAGTCTCCTTCCTCCCCCGCCTTCTCCTCCTCTTAGTCTAATTCTTCTTCCTGAAACCTGAAACACGCAAAACACTGCAAGTCCGCCTGCAAAGAAAGCCGATACTATGCTCGGGTTCATAGCGAGAAACTTCGAATACAAGACGCTGGTAAGGCCCCACCTTGAATACACCGTGCAGTTCTGGTCTCCTAACTACAAGAAAGACATTGAATTACTCGAGAGAGTACAGCGACGCGCTACGAAAATGATACCATTATTAAGAACGCAACCTTACGAAAAACGACTCAAGCGACTCAACCTTTTCACGTTGGAAAAGAGACGACTGCGGGGAGACATGATACAAGTCTTCAAGTACCTGAATAAGTTCAGCAATTTTGATCACTCCAAACTCTTCACGCTACAATCTAACCCGCGAACAAGAAACAACGGTAAAACAATTCAAGCCAAGCGATGCATTATGGATATCGGCAGGAGTTATTTTTCGAATAGAGTTGTCCGCCACTGGAACAACCTTCTTGCAGAAGTAGTTAGTGCGGAAACAATCAACTCCTTTAAAAATCGCATTGACCGTCACTTTGCTGCGTCGGGAGTGAACTAAACGTATCCGCGAGTGCGTTCAGTAGTGCTTTAATCCTTTCCGCAAGCCACTCCTGTGACTGACGGATTGATTAAATCTTTAAAAGCAGCAGCCTCGCAATGAGCCAATAGGCTTTCTGCTGCCTGCTCATCCATGTTTCCACGTTTCCATGTTTCCTCTTCCTTGTTCAACCTTCCAAGTATTCATCACACGGTCATCAGTCCTACCTTTCTCTCGTAAGCTCCTCCTCCTCCTCCTCCTCCTCCTCCTCCTCCTCTTCCTCCTCCTTGTCTTTTGGTATCCTAGAGTCCTTCACCCAACCGTCTTCCCTTCCCTCACTTCCTCATCTCCTCCTCAACACAACAACCCTTATCTCCTCTCTTTTTCCCTCTCCGCTCTTCCTCCTCCTCTTCGCCCATTCTACTCACTCCTACACTCCTCCGTTTCCCTCTTTCCTTTTTTTTCCCTTAACGTTTTTCTTCCTCATCTCCTTTCTTTCTCTTCTCTCCTCTCAAGTTATCCTCGTCATCTCTCCCCTATTTTCCCTCTTTTTTCTTCATCCTCTTTCATATTTTCCTTTTAGTCTCGGTCTGAAATTCCTCGGTTTTCATTTATTTATTTAGTTATTCATTTACGTATTAATTTGTCTATCTATTGACTTCTAGTGTGTGTGTGTGTGTGTGTGTGTGTGTGTGTGTGTGTGTATCCCCAGAGGCGTACAAACATTAGACCTAACCTCCTGTACACACACATACACACACACACACACACACACACACACACACACACACACCCGCCCACACACACACACACACACACACACACACACACACACACACACACACACACACACACACACACACACACTCATACGTCAGCCATCTGAAATAATTAAAATTTAATGAATTATATCAAAGCTCGTGTGAGAAACGAGAGAGAGCGAGACCGAGACCGAGAGCGAGAGCGAGAGAGAGAGAGAGAGAGAGAGAGAGAGAGAGAGAGAGAGAGAGAGAGAGAGAGAGAGAGAGAGAGAGAGAGAGAGAGAGAGAGAGAGAGAGAGAGAGAGAGAGAGAGAGAGAGAGAGAGAGGAAGGGGCGCCGCACTCCTGAAGGGAACCGTACCAAGTTGGGTTTAATGCCAAGCTTAATCTACTGGAGACGGCGAAGGGTGTGATTGATGAGGGGCGGAGGGAAGGAGGGAGAGGAAGGAGGAGGCGAAGAGAGAAAAGAGGAGAAGGAATGGAGATAAGAGGGAAGAAGATGGATAAAAAAACAAGACTGATAAATGAGGGATGAAGGAAAGAGATGAAGGGGAGAAGAGGACGGAGGAGGAGGGAAGGAGAGAAAAGAGGAGAGGAAATGGAGATAAGAGGGAAGAAGATGGATAAAAAACAAGACTGATAAACGAGAGGTGGAGGAAAGAGGGAAGGAAGCGAAGGAGAGAGACGAAGGAGAGACAGGAGAAGATGGAGATGAAGGAGGGAAGGAGAGAAAAGAGGAGAGGAAATGGAGATAAGAGGGAAGAAGATGGATAAAAAACAAGACTGATAAACGAGAGGTGGAGGAAAGAGGGAAGGAAGCGAAGGAGAGAGACAAGAGGACAAGAGAAGATGAAGACGAAGGAGGGAAGGAGAGAAAAGAGGAGAGGAAATGGAGATAAGAGGGAAGGAGATGGGTAAAAAACAAGTCTGATAAATGATGAATGGAGGAAAGGAGGGGACGTGAGAAGGGAAGTAAAGGAGAAAGGAGAAGGGAAAGAGAAAGGAAGGAGAGAAAGGAGGAGGAGGAGAAATGGTGATAAGGAGATTCACAGGGAAGGAGAGGAAGATGGAGAGAAACAATACAGATAATGGAGAAATGAAGGAAGGAAGGAGATTGAGGAGAGAGGAAGGAGACGGACGGAAGGAGAGGAGATAAAAGGGAAGAGGAAATGAGGATAAAACGATATACTGTGAAGAAGATGGTTAAAGATAACACTGTAGATAAAAGAGATGATATAGGAGTGAAGAAGAAAGATGAAGAAAGGAAATATGAAGACAAAAGAAGAGAAAGGAAAAAATGATGATGATGATGAGGGATTTAGACGAAGAGGAAATCAAGAGAGAAAAAGGATTAGAAGGAAAAGAGGGAAGAAAGAAAGGGATAAAGATGAAGGAAGGAGAAAAAAAATGAGTTTGAGGATGAAACTGTAGAGAGAGAAGAAGAAGAGAAGGAGGAAGAAGAAGAAGAAACAAGATGATGATAACGAAGTAGGAGAAAGATAGATGAGATGGACAGCAATTAGGAGGCCGGAAAATATAAAAAAAAAGAGAAGAGAAAAAGAAAGAGAGGAGGAAGAAAACCAGGAAAATGCGAATAAAATGAGAGGAAGAGAAGAAGGAAGAACATAATCCTTCCCTGGCGTGTAGGAGAGGGATTAGGGAAGAGGAGGAAGAGGAAGAAGAAGGAAGGAAGAGGAGGAGGAAGGAAGAGGAGGAAAGGCTTAGGAAAGGGGAGGAAAGAAGAAGGAGAAAGGGAGTGAGAATAAGGGGAGAAGAGGAATGAAGAGAAAAGGGTACTAGGATGGGCAAGGAGAAGAGGGAGAGGAGAGGAGGAGGAGGAGGAGGAGGAGGAGGAAGAGAAACAAAGAGAAGAGAAGGCCTAGGAAAAGAGAGTGGAAAGAAAAAGAGAGGAGAGAAAGGAAGAACAGGGCTTAAGGAAGAGAGGAGCGAAAGAATGAGAAAGAGGGAGGAAAAGAGGGAGAGGAGGAAAGGTAGGAATAGAAGGAGCATTGGAGAGACGAGGAAAGAGGGAGGGAGGGAGAGAGAGAAGACGGGAAAGAGAGAGAGAGAGGAAGGGAAGGAAAAGTTTAGGAAAGGGGAGTGGTAGCCGAAGGGGGGGAGAGGGAGAGAAAGGATGAGAGAGGGATTAGTGAATGGAAGGGGGAAAGGGAGTAGGAGAGGAAGAAGGGAGGGAGAGAGGAGGAGAGAGAAAGGACCCTAAAAACAGGCTAATGAGAGGATGCTTCCCACTGATCCTTGCCCCGTCCTAAAGGATCTCCGAGTCCTTCTGATGCTGTGAAGGGAGGAGAGGGAGGAGGAGGGAGAAGAAGAGGAGGAAGAGGTGGAGGAGGGAGAAGACAGAGAGAGGATGAGAAGGGTTTGGAGGGTAAGGAGAATTGGATAGGAAAAAAGGAGGTGAGAGAGTAGGGGGAGGAGGGAGAGGAGAGAGAGGAGCAAGGGAGAGGAGAAAGAGGAGGGAGAGAAGGAAGGGGGAAGAGGAAGGGAACGGAAGGAGAAGTAGAGGGAGGATTAGGAAGGGAAGGAGTGGAAATAAGTGATGAATAGGATAAAAAATGAGAAAAGGAAGGAGGGAAGGAAGGAGGAGGAGGAGGAGGAGGAGGAGGAGGAGAAGGAGGAGAACACTGTAAGCGACACGGAAAATGGATCTTGATGGGCGGGGAAGGAGAGAGAGAGAGAGAGAGAGAGAGAGAGAGAGAGAGAGAGAGAGAGAGAGAGAGAGAGAGAGAGAGAGAGAGAGAGAGAGAGAGAGAGAGAGAGAGAGAGAGAGAGAGAGAGAGAGAGAGAGAGAGAGAGAGAGAGAGAGAGAGAGAGAGAAAGAGAGAGAATATGCAGTGAGGCGAAGAGGAGGAGCAGGAGGAGGAGAAGGAGGAGGAGGAGGAGGAGGAAGAAGAATCTGTCAAAAGAGTGAAGAAAAGGCGAAAGGAAGGCAAACGTAAGGAGAAGACGGATGGAAGAGGAGGAGGAAGAGGAGGAGAAGGAGGAGGAGGAGGAGGAGGAGGAAAGATATGAGGAAGGGAAGGAGGGGAGAGATAAGAATGAGGAACAGAAAGAGGAGCAAGGAGACAGAATGATGAGAGAGAGAGAGAGAGAGAGAGAGAGAGAGAGAGAGAGAGAGAGAGAGAGAGAGAGAGAGAGAGAGAGAGAGAGAGAGAGAGAGAGAGAGAGAGAGAGAGAGAGAGAGAGAGAGAGAGAGAGAGAGAGAGAGAGAAAAATAAAAGACGAAGAGAGAAGGAGTGGACATAGACGCTAGAATGATGATGAAAGAGAAGAAATGAAAATGAAGAAAAGGAGAAATTAAAATAAGTTAAAAAGGAGAAGAAGAGGAGGAGAAAGACAAGAGGAAATATGGAGGTGACAGATATGATGGAGATAAAAAGGGGAGGAAGGAAAGATGGAAGGAAACGTAGAACCGGAGGAAGGGAAAGGAGAGATGAAAGAGATAACGTTGAGGAAAAAGGAAAAGAAGAAAGGAAAGACGAAAGGAGGACAGGAAAAAGGAAAAGAAATGGGAGAAAATGGAAGGAAAGGGGCATGGGGGGGGGGGGGGGAATGTAGCGAAGGGGAAACAAGAGAAACAAAGGAAAGGGAAGGAAAGCGACGAGAAGGGAAGGGATGGGAAGGGAGAGAAAGAAATAGAAGAGATGGGAAGGGAGAGAAGTGGAAGAAGGTATGGGAAAGGAGACGAGGTGAGAGAGAAAGGAGAGAAAAGGGAAAGTATTGAAAGGAAACAAGAGAAAGAAATGGAATGAAAAGGAAAGGAAAGGTAAGGGAAGCGAAGGGATATAAAAGTAATGGAAGTGAAATGAAGGGAAGAGAAGGGGATGTAAAGGGAAGGGGAGCAACGTCTTGACGGTAAGATAAAAGAATAAGGATGGAAAGGGAAAAAAGAGGAAAGGAGGAAACGGGGACGAAAGGGAAGGGAAACAAAGAATGGGAAGGGAGGAGGAAGGAAGGAGATATGAGGGGAAGGGAGGGGAAGAGATGGGGAAGGAAGGCGAGATGAAGGGATGGGAAGGGAAGGGTGGAGAGGGTGAAGGAAGGCGATACGAAGGGATGGGAAGGGAGGGGTGGAGATGGTGAAGGAAGGCGATATGAAGGGATGGGAAGGGAGGGGAAGAGATGGGAAGGAAGGCGATATGAAGGGATGGGAAGGGAGGGGATGAGATGGGGAAGGAAGGCGATATGAAGGGATGGGAAGGGAGGGGAAGAGATGGGAAGGAAGGCGATATGAAGGGATGGAAGGAGGGGATGAGATGGGGAAGGAAGGATATGAAGGATGGGAAGGAGGGGAAGAGATGGGAAGGAAGGATATGAAGGGATGGGAAGGAGGGGAAGAGATGGAAGGAAGGCGATATGAAGGGATGGGAAGGAGGGATGAGATGGGAAGGAAGGATATGAAGGATGGGAAGGAGGGAAGAGATGGGGAAGGAAGGATATGAAGGGATGGGAAGGAGGGGATGAGATGGGGAAGGAAGGCGATATGAAGGATGGGAAGGAGGGAAGAGATGGGAAGGAAGGCGATATGAAGGGATGGGAGGGGAGGGGAAGAGATGGGGAAGGAAGGCGATATGAAGGATGGGAAGGAGGGGATGAGATGGGGAAGGATGGCGATATGAAGGGATGGGAAGGGAGGGGAAGAGATGGTGAAGGAAGGCGATATGAAGGGATGGGAAGGGAGGGGAAGAGATGGGGAAGGAATGCGATATGAAGGATGGGAAGGAGGGAAGAGATGGGGAAGGAATGCGATATGAAGGGATGGAGGAGGAAGAGATGGGAAGGAAGGATAAAGGGATGGGAAAGGAAGGGGAAGAGATGGGAAGGAAGGCGATATGAAGGGATGGGAGGGTAGGGGAAGAGATGGGGAAGGAATGCGATATGAAGGGATGGGAGGGGAGGGGAAGAGATGGGGAAGGAAGGCGATAAAGGGATGGGAAAGGAAGGGGAAGAGATGGGAAGGAAGGATATGAAGGGATGGAGGGTAGGGGAAGAGACGGGGAAGGAATGCGATATGAAGGGATGGAGGAGGGGAAGAGATGGGAAGGAAGGAAGGATAAAGGATGGAAAGGAAGGAAGAGATGGAAGGAAGGCGATATGAAGGGATGGAGGGTAGGGAAGAGACGGGGAAGGAATGCGATATGAAGGGATGGGAGGGGAGGGGAAGAGATGGGGAAGGAAGGCGATAAAGGGATGGGAAAGGAAGGGGAAGAGATGGGAAGGAAGGCGATATGAAGGGATGGGAGGGTAGGGGAAGGGATGGGGAAGGAAGGCGATATGAAGGGATGGGAAGGAAGGATATGAAGGATGGAAGGAAGGCGATAGAAGGATGGGAAGGAAGGCGATATGAAGGATGGAAGGAGGATATGAAGGATGGGAAGGAAGGCGATATGAAGGGATGGGAAGGAAGGATATAAAGGATGGGAAGGAGGGATAGAAGGATGGAAGGAAGGCGATAAAGGGATGGGAAGGAAGGCGATATAAAGGGATGGGAAGGAAGGCGATATAAAGGGATGGGAAGGAAGGCGATATAAAGGATGGGAAAGGATATAAAGGATGGGAAGGAAGGATATGAAAGGATGGGAAGGAAGGCGATATGAAGGGATGGGAAGGAAGGCGATATAAAGGGATGGGAAGGGAGGCGATATAAAGGGATGGGAAGGGAGGCGATATGAAGGGATGGGAAGGAAGGCGATATAAAGGGATGGGAAGGAAGGCGATATAAAGGGATGGGAAGGAAGGCGATATAAAGGGATGGGAAGGAAGGCGATATAAAGGGATGGGAAGGAAGGCGATATAAAGGGATGGGAAGGAAGGCGATATAAAGGGATGGGAAGGAAGGCGATAATAAGGGATGGGAAGGAGGCGATATAAAGGGATGGGAAGGAGGCGATATAAAGGGATGGAAGGAAGGATATAAAGGATGGAAGGAAGGCGATATAAAGGATGGGAAGGAAGGCGATATGAAGGGATGGGAAGGAAGGCGATATAAAGGGATGGGAAGGAAGGCGATATAAAGGGATGGGAAGGAAGGCGATATAAAGGGATGGGAAGGGAGGGGATATAAAGGGATGGGAAGGGAGGGGATATGAAGGGATGGGAAGGAAGGCCCAATGAAGGGATGGGAAGGAAGGCGATATAAAGGGATGGGAAGGAAGGCGATATAAAGGGATGGGAAGGGAGGGGATATGAAGGGATGGGAAGGAAGGCGATATGAAGGGATGGGAAGGAAGGCGATATAAAGGGATGGGAAGGAAGGCGATATGAAGGGATGGGAAGGAAGGCGATATAAAGGGATGGGAAGGGAGGGGATATGAAGGGATGGGAAGGTAGGCAGCATCGTTCTGGCGGCAACAAGAGCGACACAAACGTTGAGGGACACAAAACTCCTGAAAATTATAGTGTGTGTGTATTCGCCTTTTTGCCGCGCCGCTCCAGATTGCGCCAAATTTGCTCTCGCTCTGATTTTAGCCGCGGCCGCTTCTGCGAATATTCCTAACGACGAATATTTCCTCCTAGAGATAGCTACGTGTGTGTGTGTGTGTGTGTGTGTGTGTGTGTGTGTGTGTGTGTGTGTGTGTGTGTGTGTGTGTGTTCCTTCACCTACTGATACTTTTCATCCCTACAATTGCTACTCTTTTACCTAACTTCTTTCACCTAACTTCAGAAATCCTGGTCTTAACTCGTAACCTCACTTTATAAATCTATAGCGAGCATTATCTTTCACTCTTTCCTCTATCGCCTCCAGGTATTAGGTTAACTTAAGCTTCATCTTTCATCTCTATACAACATCCTTCAATGCCTTTCAATTCTCCTTAGCAGAGGCAGGCCTTAATCCTCCCCTGATACCTCAAATACTCTTGACACAATCTCCATCCTCCGTCTCTACAGCATCCTTGAACGTTTCTCTAACGCATCCAGTAATCTTAGCCCCCTGACCCACATCCTGTCTTACCTAAGTGTACAGCATCCTTCTTTAAATTCTCCACTATATCTCAAATAAACTTACTAGCACCTGGACTCAAACCTAAGTTTCAAATCATTACATCTTTGAACCCTTATCTAACGAATCTAGCAATCCTATCTCCTTGACTCACTCCCTATCTCATATCCTTACACAGCATCCATTCTTCAATCCTCCACTATATCTCAAATAAACTTAGTAGCTCCTGGACTCAAACCTTCGTCTCAAATCATTACATCCTTGAACCCTTTATCTAACGCATCCAGTTATCCTATATCCTTGACTCACTTCCTATTTCGTATCCTTTCACAGCATCCATCCTTCAGTCCTTTTCTAGTGCCTCAAAAACACTTCGTTCCTTTACTCACACCTCCATCTTCCATCTCTACAACATCTTGGAACACTTATCTAACGCCTCCAGCAATCGTAATACACTGATTTAAACTCCATCTTATATCTACAAAGCATCCTTCAATCCTTCCCTTATACTTCAAATACTCTTAGTTCCTTTACTCAAACCTCCATATGTCATTGCTACTGCATCCTCCTATCCTTCCCTTATACCTCAGATATATTTTTAGTTCCATCTCTGCAGCAGCAACAGCATCCTTCAGTCCATCTCTAGCACTACACAACCTTTGCTATACCAGAGACCAGTTTGTTGTATTCCCCATGCAGAGAGAGGACACAGACTAACTCCCTTCCCCTCTCCTCTCTTGTCTCTCGTATCCCCTTCCACTTCTCAATTTCCTCACACAGCCTCCCTCCTCCTCGCCCTCCCTTCCTGCCTCTCCCTTCCCTTCCTCTCCATTCCGTCCAGTCAGAGTCTGCTCCCGAGGCTAACTCAGAACTGGGGGTCTTTGAAGGTTAACTAACTGCGCCAGAACTGTACCTGCAATATTTTGTCGCTAATTTACAGGACAAATATAAATCTGGAGAGTTTTTGAAGTCTGTGCTCGGACCTGCCGCACTAAATCCACCGTAGTTTTAATATATTCAGAGGCGGAGAGAGAGAGAGAGAGAGAGAGAGAGAGAGAGAGAGAGAGAGAGAGAGAGAGAGAGAGAGAGAGAGAGAGAGAGAGAGAGAGAGAGAGAGAGAGAGAGAGAGAGAGAGAGAGAGAGAGAGACATTGATCGTCGTCGAAAATTCCAAACATCAAACGTAACGAACGAGAGACATCAACATAAGGTTTCTCTCTCTCTCTCTCTCTCTCTTGATTCACAGTATGGGTTCACAAAGGGTAGGTCTTGCCTTACTAACCTGTTGTCCTTCTACACTAAATAATCGACTTAGTGTAGAAAGTAGTTAGAATGTAATCGGCTTAGTGGTAGGAAGCAGAGAGTGAAAATCAATGGTAAAAAATCTGAATGGGGCAGTGTTACGAGTGGAGTCCCACAAGGGTCGGTGCTGGGTCCTCTGCTTTTTATTATTTACATCAGTGACTTGGACACAGGAATTAGTAGTGATGTCAGTAAGTTCGCAGATGATACCAAGATCGGTAGAGTAATCCAGTCTGACAGGGACGCTAGCGTTCTCCAGGATGAGCTTGACAGACTATATGATTGGGCGGGGAAGTGGCAGATGGAATTCAATGTCGGGAAATGTAGCATTCTGAGTGTAGGTAGGAATAACCCCTCACACAATACTCCTTAAATGACACTCCTCTAAGCAGGTCTGGGCGTGAGAGAGACTTAGGAGTCCTAGTGAGCGCTGACCTCCGTCCTAGGGCTCAATGCATTCAGGCTAAAAATCGGGCAAACAGAGTACTTGGTTTCATCTCAAGGAGCGTAAGCAATAGGAGCGCTGAAGTCATCCTCAAACTTTACTTAGCACTAGTTAGACCTCATCTCGATTATGCAGTTCAGTTCTGGTCCCCCTACTATAGAATGGATATCAAGATGTTAGAATCTGTACAGAGGAGGATGACAAAGATGATTCAGGGGGTGAGAAACTTGCCTTATGAAGACAGGCTGAAGCAGTTAAATCTACACTCTCTAGAAAGGCGAAGGTTGCGAGGAGACTTGATCGAAGTCTATAAATGGGTGAAGGGCTTTAATAAAGGGGATGTCAATAAGATTTTGATAGTAAAAGAGCCAAGTAGGACGCGTAGCAATGGTTTTGAGATAGAATAATTCAGATTTAACAAAGACATAGGCAAAAAATTGGTTCACCAATAGAGTGGTGGACGAATGGAACAGGCTTGGGAGCCATGTTGTGGGTGTCAGTACCGTAGATGCATTCAAGAAGAGGTTAGATAAAGCCATGGATGGTGAGGTAAGGTGGGGTTGAGTGTACAGGAGCTGCCTTGTATAGGCCAACCGGCCTCTTGCAGACTCCTTACGTTCTTATGTTCTCTCTCTCTACTTTTCTGTCCTTCTATAATTTATCTTTTTCCCTTCTGCTTTTTTCCCTTTATTTTCTCTCCACTTCAGACAGTTTTCCTTTATTCTCTCTCTCTCACGTAGAATACACCTTGCATTTCTGGTCTCCTAATTACAAGAAAGACATTGAATTACTCGAAAGAGTACAGCGACGCGCGACGAAAATGATACCATCACTGAAAACGCAACCTTACGAAGAACAACTCAAACGACGCTTCACCTTGGAAATGAAACGACTGCGGGGAGACATGATACAAGTCTTCAAGTACCTGAACAAGTTCAGCAGCGTTGATCACTCCAAACTCTTCACTCTACAAACTAACCCGAGAACAAGAAACATTGGAAAAACCATTCAAGCAAAGAGATGCAGTACAGATATCGGCAGGAGTTATTTCTCGAGCAGAGTTGTTCCCTACTAGAACAGCCTTCCTGCAGCAGTAGTTAGCTCGGAAACAATCAGCTCCTTTAAGAATCTCATAGACCGTCACTTTGGTGTGTCGGGAGTGAGCTGAACATACACATGAGTAAGTAAAGAAGTGCTTTAATCCTTTCCGCAGGTCACTCCTGCGACTGGCGGATTGATTGAATCACTGAGAGCAGGCAGCCTCCCAATGAGCCAATAGGCATTCTGCTGCCTGTTTATCCGTGTTTCCATGTTTCCTGTTATGGCCACCCTCGCCAGTCACAACAGCGTCTGGTCGTCACCTGATCTACGTCACATCGCCGCGGCAAACGTTTCCTGATTAACATTTCCCGGCTACGTTTCCTCCACGTCCCTTATTGCCAAACATTTCGTCTCTCTCTCTCTCTCTCTCACACACACACACACACACACACACACTTTGATAAGGCTTTCGTAGTAGAGGTTGTGGTGTTAGTATTTCCCAAGAATAGTTTTATGAAAGAAGGATGGAAGCAAGGAATGTCATAAATGAAGATAGGTGAGAGGGATGGAAGGAAGGAAGGGATGCAAGAATGGACTCGATGAAGGTATGAAGGAAAAGATGTATAAGGTAAAGAAAGTAAGATAGAAAGGAAGGAATAGATGCAAAAAGAAAGGAAAACAGGAAGAAATGAAGAAGGTATTGATGAAGGTTTCGCTGTGCCATGAAAGTGAAAAACTCTCATGAGAATCCAACTAATCTGTGCTGTGGTCTTTGATATAGTCGTTATGAGAGCCGTAAGCGTTTGAGAATACGGCCCCACGTCCCTTCCCAGCCACTGTGTCCCTGTTATGCTACGGGGAGACAGGCTTGGCAGGAATCAGGGAGGGAGAGAGTGAGGGAGGGTTGGACGGAGGGAGAGAATGATAAGGGAGGAAGTGTTGATAAGGAGTTGAGAGAGAAGGAGAAAGGGATGCTGAGAGGATGAGAAAGGCATAAAAGGAGGGGGGAGAGAGAGAGAGAGAGAGAGAGAGAGAGAGAGAGAGAGAGAGAGAGAGAGAGAGAGAGAGAGAGAGAGAGAGAGAGAGAGAGAGAGAGAGAGAGAGAGAGAGAGAGAGAGAGAGAGAGAGAGAGAGAGAGAGAGAGAGAGAGAGAGAGAATGAGTAAGTACACGAACGTAGACAGGAAGAACGGTTTCGCACACACACACACACACACACACACACACACACACACACACACACACACACGCACAAAGAACGGAAAGAGATGGGGTGAGAAGGGAAGGAAGGAAGGAGAGAAGGAATGGGGGGAGTAGGGTGCATGTCCCCCTCCTCCTCCTCCTCCTCCTCCTCCTCTTCATCCTCCTCCTCCTCCTCCTCCTCGACTCTAGACTTATGGAGGCAGTTAGGAAGGGAAGGAAAAATATATAAATACTGTGAATAGTTTTCCTCCATCGCCCCAGCTCTGTCCTCTCCTTCCCTCTTCCATCCCGACGGCACTTAGCGAGATGTGTACGGGAGGAGGAGGAGGAGGAGGAGGAGGAGGAGGAAGTTATGCTTACTGCTCAATACCTCCTACTAACTGCTTTGCTACGCTTATTAGCAAGGAAACCCCAGAGCGTTGGAGAGAAAAGCTTGGAGAGAAGGGAGGAGGGAGGGAGAGGAGGAAGAGGGGGAGGACAAAGAGGTTATGTAAGGGACAGTGATGGAGAGGTGTGAGGAGGGAGAGAGGGAGGAAGAGGAAAGGGAGGAAGAGGAGGAGGTCGAAAAAGGGGCGGAGAGAGAGAGAGAGAGAGAGAGAGAGAGAGAGAGAGAGAGAGAGAGAGAGAGAGAGAGAGAGAGAGAGAGAGAGAGAGAGAGAGAGAGAGAGAGAGAGAGAGAGAGAGAGAGAGATATGACAAATTCTACCATTCTATCCATTTATCCACCTTTCCCTTCCTTTACTGTTCTCCTTCCATACTCGTTCTCCACCTTACTCTTCCACCTCCCTCTCCTCCACTACATCCCTCTCTTCTTCCATCTCCTCCAATTTCTCCTCCCATGGCCACTTCAATTCCTTCCCTTCCCATCGCTCTTCCATCCTCAATCCAATCTAACTTGGCAAATAGGCTCCTCCCCCTTCTCTGACACGTGTATACCATTGGCTAATATACAAGGAAGCCACGCCCATTCCTCAACGTAGACTGCTTGTGATTGGTGGATGCTGGGAAAGGTTAAATCTGATTGGTGGATTCAAGGTTCAAGTGTGTTGGGTTTATGTGCCAGTTTAGTCTGAATTAGGTGTTGAATTTCCTCTCTCTCTCTCTCTCTCTCTCTCTCTCTCCTGTCGTTATTCCCCTTCCTTCCTTCCATCATTCTTTCTCCACTTCCTTAACTTCTCTTCCCTCTTCCCCTTCCTCCTACAAATTCTTGCCTCCTCCTCCTCCTCCTCCTCTTCCTCCTCCTCCTCCTCCAGCCTTCCTTCCCTACCTCACCTCTTACCTCGTTTCTCTTTCCTGAAGTTTTGCCTTCACTCTCTCTCATTATTCAAAACCGAGCCCTTGTTTCCTCTAACTCTAGAAAGTGAGAAAATTATTGATCATTAGCGGAGAGAGAGAGAGAGAGAGAGAGAGAGAGAGAGAGAGAGAGAGAGAGAGAGAGAGAGAGAGAGAGAGAGAGAGAGAGAGAGAGAGAGAGAGAGAGAGAGAGAATATTCCCATCAAGGTCACAAGAAAGTCATAAATTCACTCAAGAAAAAAAAATTGTTGGATGAAATAATGATGCTTAGGAGGAGGAGGAGGAGGAGAAGGAGGAGGAAGAAGAAAAAGATGAGGGGGAGTAAAGAAAGAAAATGCATACGTACTTCCAAATCGATACGTCTGGAAAATACAATCATGAGCACACACACACACACACACACACACACACACACACACACACACACACACACACACACACACAGACACACACACATACAAAGGAGCCTCGAAAACAAAAGCAGGCCGCCGAGAAGCCAAACAGGAAACTCAAACACTGAACTGAAAAAAAAAAGAGGAAAGTAACAAAAGAAAGAAGAAACGAGCAAACAAACACAAGAGACAACCAGCGAAGTCTGTCTGGCCTGTTAGTGTGACGGGATGAAGGAAGAGGGAAGGAAGGAAGGAAGGAAGGAAGGATTGAAGGGAAGGGAGGGAGGAAGGATTGAAGGGAAGGGAGGGAGGAAGGATTGAAGGGAAGGGAGGGAGGAAGGATTGAAGGGAAGGGAGGGAGGAAGGATTGACGGGATGGGAGGGAGGACGGTTTGAAGGGAAGGGAGGGAGGAAGGATTGAAGGGAAGGGAGGGAGGAAGGATTGAAGGGAATGGAGGGAGGAAGGATTGAAGAGAACGGAGGGTGGAAGGATTGAAGGGAAGGGAGGGAGGAGGGATTGAAGGGAAGGGAGGGTGGAAGGATTGAAGGAAGGGTGGGAGGTAGGATTGAAGGGAAGGGAGGGAGGAAGGATTGAAGGGAAGGGAGGGAGGAAGGATTGAAGAGAAGAAAGGGAGGAAGGATTGAAGGGAAGGGTGGGAGGAAGGATTGAAGGGAAGGGTGGAGGAAGGATTGAAGGAAGGGTGGGAGGAAGGATTGAAGGGAAGGGAGGGAGGAAGGATTGAAGGGAAGGGAGGGAGGAAGGATTGAAGGGAATGGAGGGAGGAAGGAGTGAAGGGAAGGGAGGGTGGAAGGATTGAAGGGAAGGGAGGAAGGAAGGATTGAAGAGAAGGAAGGGAGGAAGGATTGAAGAGAAGAAAGGGAGGAAGGATTGAAGGGAAGGGAGGGAGGAAGGATTGAAGGGAATGGAGGGAGGAAGGATTGAAGAGAACGGAGGTGGAAGGATTGAAGGAAGGGAGGGAGGAGGATTGAAGGAAGGAGGTGGAAGGATTGAAGGAAGGAGGAGGAAGGATTGATGGGACGGGTGGGAGTAAGGATTGAAGGGAAGGGAGGGAGGAAGGATTGAAGGGAAGGGAGGGAGGAAGGATTGAAGAGAAGAAAGGGAGGAAGGATTGAATGGAAGGGTGGGAGGAAGGATTGAAGGGAAGGTGGAGGAAGGATTGAAGGAAGGGTGGG
The DNA here is from genome assembly GCF_024679095.1 of Eriocheir sinensis. NCBI lineage: Eukaryota > Metazoa > Arthropoda > Malacostraca > Decapoda > Varunidae > Eriocheir > Eriocheir sinensis. The sequence continues at coordinate 9,846,246 of NC_066556.1, forward strand.
AGGAAGGATTGAAGGGAAGGGTGGGAGGAAGGATTGAAGGGAAGGGAGGGAGGAAGGATTGAAGGGAAGGGAGGGAGGAAGGATTGAAGGGAAGGGAGGGAGGAAGGATTGAAGGGAAGGGAGGGAGGAAGGATTGAAGGGAAGGGAGGGAGGAAGGATTGAAGGGAAGGGAGGGAGGAAGCATTGAAGGGAAGGGAGGTAGGAAGGATTGAAGGGAAGGGAGGAAGGATTGAAGGGAAGGAGGAGGAAGGATTGAAGGGAAGGGAGGAAGGAAGGATTGAAGGGAAGGGAGGGAGGAAGGATTGAAGGGAAGGGAGGGAGGAAGGATTGAAGGGAAGGGAGGGAGGAAGGAATGAGGGAGGGTAGGAAAGATGGAGGGAGTGAGGAGGGGGGGTGGGAAGAAGGGTAGGTGGAAGGGAAGGAGGGATGGAGAAAGGGATGAAGACAGGAAGGAAGGAGAAACTGAATGAATGAATATAGGAAGGAAGGAAAATGGAAGGAAAGAAGGAAGGGAAAGAGGGTGTTAGTGAGGGAACAAAGGAAGGAAGGAAAGAAGGAAGGAAGGAGAAAGAGAAAAAAGTGCAAAACCATAGGAAAGAAGGAAGAAAGGAAGGGATGGGAGGAGAAGGGAGAAAGTTATGCAGGAAGACAGGAGAGAGAGAAAAGAAGAGAAATAAAGAAGGAAGGAGGGATGGAAGGAAAGAATGATATAAATGAAGGAATGTAGGAGGGGAGGAAGGAAGGATTGCAAGAATGTAAAGAATGAAGGAATGAAAGAAGAAGTGAATGATTTAAATAAAGGATGGAATGGATGCAAGACGAAAAGTAGGTAGGAAAGAAGAATTGAATAAAGTCGAGAAAGGAGGAAAGGAAGGAATAGATGCCGCCCCCCCCAAAAAAAAAAAAAAAAAAAACGAAAGGAAGGAAGAAATTAAGAAAGTACTGGAAGAAATATAAGAAGGAGAATGGAAAGATATGAACGGAAGAAGAATGGAAGAAAGGAAAGAAGGAAGGTAGAAAGGAAGAAATGAATAGGTTGAGAAAATAAAAATAGGTAAAGGAAGAGAACAGCAGAGGAGAGAAATTCCGAGAGGTTGTGTACTGAAAATATTCCTCGAGTCTGCTGCTTTCATTACCATTTTGTTACGTGTGTTATTTTTATCATTATTATTTTTATTGCAGTGGAAGAAGGAGCAACAGAAACAATGACAGTAGTGGTAATAGTAGTAGTAGTAGTAGTAGTAGTTAGTCGGCTATTGTTATGGTTGCAAAATGATAGAACAAAAGAGAAAGGAGGAGGAAGAGGAGGAGGAGGAGGAGGGAGAGGAGGAGGAAGACGAGGAGGAGGGGAGACCTGTGTTGACTTCCCTCGTTACTCAGCAGGTAAACAGGGTCCTGACGGGTGGGTAGGAAGACAGGAGGAGGAGGAGGAGGAGGAGGGATTGGAAAGGAAGAGGAATAGGTGAAGGAGGAGGAGGACGGAGAGGAGGGGATCGAGGAGGAGGAGGAGAAGGGAGGAGAACTGAGGAAAGGAGGGGAAATAGGAGACGGAACATAAAGAAGAAGAACAGGGAGACGAAGAAGGAAGAGAAGGGAAAGGAGGAGGGTGAAACAGCAGTGGAGGGAAAGGAGAAGGAAGAGGAAAAATAGGAATAGAAGGAGGAAGGAAAGGAGGAAATAACGGAAGAAAAGACGAAAGAAATGGAACGGCTAAGAGTAAGAAGGGGAGGAGGAGAAAGAGGGTGTGGTAGAGAATAACGATGATGATGATGATGGGGAGGAGGAAAATGAGGAGACAAGAAGATGGAAGACGAGGAAAATGAAGCATATGTATGAAGCGAGGAAGAAAAATACAGAAAATAAAAGTAGCCCACAATGTTAAACTATACGAGAAGAAAATACACGTGAAAGAAGAAAATTTAATACAACACAGAGAGGAAAATTTAATACTCTGATGAACCTTCCTCCTCCCACAACAAACCACCACCAACAACAACAACAACAGCAATATGAACAAAGAAGAAAACAAAGACAACAGAAAACCAAAACAAAACAGGAAAGACTAATTTAAACTTATGTCTCGAGTCAGTAATTCCACACTTTTTGATAAGGGTGTGAGAGAGAGAGAGAGAGAGAGAGAGAGAGAGAGAGAGAGAGAGAGAGAGAGAGAGAGAGAGAGAGAGAGAGAGAGAGAGAGAGAGAGAGAGAGAGAGAGAGAGAGAGAGAGAGAGAGAGAGAGAGAGAGAGAGAGAGAGAGAGAGAGAGAGAGAGAGAGAGAGAGAGAGAGAGAGAGAGAGAGAGAGAGAGAGAGTGTGTGTGATCATGCATATGCAACACCCTGGTCTTGATCAAACACCTTAGCTATTTATTGCCCAACCCAAACACGGCCTGCTTATCACTGGCTGTTGTGGAGGGGGGGGGGGAGGGGAGGGGGGGAGGGAGAGGGAGGGGAAGAAAGAGGGAAAAGGACAGGGAGGACAGAGGGGCACAGAGGCAGGAAAATGGATGGTTACAGGAGCGAAAGAATGAATAAGGAGAGTGGATGTTTTGAGACGGGGAGGAGAGGGAGAAAAAGAGGGAGAGGGGAAGGGGAAAAGAGTGTAAAGGACTGAGAGAGGAAAAGAAAGGCGACATGAACGGACGAACGAGAGGAGAGAGTGGGAGAGGGGGAGAGGGGGAGGATGAAAGTGGGTAAAGAACTGGGAGAGGAAAGGAAAGGCGACATGAACGGACGAACGAGAGGAGAGAGTGGGAGAGGGGGAGAGGGGGAGGATGAAAGTGGGTAAAGAACTGGGAGAGGAAAGGAAAGGCGACATGAACGGACGAACGAGAGGAGAGAGTGGGAGAGGGGAGAGGGGGAGGGGGGGAGGGAGACGGAAGAAGGAGAAGGACAGGCAGGATAGAGAATGGCATACAGGGAGGAAAGTGACGGTTACGTGGAGGAAAGAACAAACAGGGATAGGGAGTGATTGAGAGGGAAAGGGAGAGAGGAGAGTCAAAGGGAGAGACGGAGGGAGGAAGAGGGAAAATGACACAGAACGAAAAGAGACGGTTACATGGAGGGAAAGAATGGCGAGGGAGAAAAGGAGATGGACAGGAGAGAGAGAGGGAGGGAGCAAGGGAGAAAAGGATAGGGAGAGGCAAAAGGAGAGGAAAAGGAAAGCTCAAATAAGCGGAACAACGGATGAACATGAGCAGATACGAGGAAGAGAGGGAGAGAGAGAGTGGACATAGACAAAGAAAGGAAATAAGATAGAGAACAGAAGGATATTTAAACAAGAGAATTTCAATTGGCAGTGATGGGGAGAGGGATGGTAGAGAAATAAGGAAGGACAAATGAATGGGAGATATCGAGACAAAAGAAAGAGCTAAGAATGATTATGAAAAGGAAGAGAATGAAACATGATAAAAAAAAGTGGAATAAATGGGTAAGTGACAGACGGGTACGAAGGTTCCATAAACGGGAGAATGAAAGAGGATAAGGAAAGATACGAGGAAGAGAGGGATAGGAGAAAGAGAACAAGCACAGGGAACACACACACACACACACACACACACACACACACACACACACACACACACACACACACACACACACACACACACACACACACACACACAATAGAAAAAATATGAAATACAAACAGAGAAGAGAACACGAAATGACCGAGGAGGAGGAGGAGGAGGAAATGAACGAAGGTAGTTTACGTATTCAATTACTTCACGTATTTGTTGAGGCGTCTTCCATTTATTTCCTTCCCTTATCTGTTATTTTTTTCCTTCTTTTCATTTCGTCTTTCGTAAATAATATTCGTTCCCTACTTATCAATATTTCTTATCTGGCGAATTCGACGTCGCAATCATTTTTACCAGGAAGTGTTATCAGTATAAAGAAATAAGTTAGTACGTGTGTGTGTGTGTGTGTGTGTGTGTGTGTGTGTGTGTGTGTGTGTGTGTGTGTGTGTGTGTTCCTAATTTGCATTCCCAGTATTTGGAATTGAACTTCGTGTAAAATTCAGTTGATAATGACTTCATAATGATGCTGTCGATGATGCTAATAATAATAATAATAATAATAATAATAATAATAATAATAATAATAATAATAATAATAATAATAATAATAATAATAATAATAATAATAATAATAATAATAATAATAATAATAATAATAATAATAATAATAATAATAATGATAATAATGGAGAGAAGGAGGAGGAGGAGGAGAAAAAAAGAGGTGAATGAGGAGAAGCAGGAGTAGGAGGAGGAAGAAGAGGAGGAGGAAGAAGAGGAGGAGGAGGAGGAGGAGGAGGAGGAGGGAACGGAGATGACAGGAGAGAGAGGGGGAGAAAACAAACGAGGAAGTAAAGAAAGGAAGGAGAATGGAGGAGATGGGAGGTGGAAAATGAAGAGTAAATAAAATGTATGAAATATGAGGGATAAAAAAAGACAACGAAAGAGAGGACGAAGCAAATGGAGAGAAGAGAAGGGCGAGGGAGGAGGAGAGATGAAGGAGGGAGGAGGAGGAGGAGGACGAGGAGGAGGAGGAAGAGGAGGAAGTAGTGTAGAAGAGAGAAACGAAGTGACAGGAGGCAATAGAGCGAGAGAGAGAGAGAGAGAGAGAGAGAGAGAGAGAGAGAGAGAGAGAGAGAGAGAGAGAGAGAGAGAGAGAGAGAGAGAGAGAGAGAGAGAGAGAGAGAGAGAGATAGATAGAGAGAGAGAGAGAGAGAGAGAGAGAGAGAGAGAGAGAGAGAGAGAGAGAGAGAGAGAGAGAGAGAGAGAGAGAGAGAGAGAGAGAGAGAGAGAGAGAGAGAGAGAGAGAGAGAGAGAGAGAGAGAGAGAAAACTGCATTGATTTACCCCACTGAACTAATTTGAAAAGAAGTAAAAAAGAAACAAATTAAAAGAGAAACGATACGAATAATATTAAAATGAAAGCCAAATCAACGTAAAAAATAACCAAATGATCATCGTATTGGTGTGGTGGGAAAGCTCAAAGATAAAAAAAAAATATATGAATAAACAAATAAATAAACAAATAAAAAAAATGTATCTGTATATGTTTCCTTTCCATTAATATTCTCAGCCGCTATTACATTTCATTCCTGTTCCATTCCTATTCGAGTATATATATATATTTTTCCACACCCAATTTCCTTTATTTTTTTCCTCTCTCACTCGCTCTGGTTCGCTCTCTCGCACCTGTATTTTTTTTCTCTCCCTCGGTTGCTGTATACCTGGAAGTGTGAATATCATCTAAATAAATGAGACCAACCACCAGGGCGTGTTTGTAGGGGCGGGCGGGCGGGAAGGGCAAACTAGGGATAATTTTATGGATCTCGTATTATGCGGGAAAATGAGGCCGCGCGACCCTTCTCTCCTAACGCCCCTGCTTACTTACTGTTCTCCCGCCGCCCTAAGTTTGTTTTCGAGGGGGTGTGGAGGTGTGCTGGTGTGGTAATGAATGTGCGTGTCGGTGGTGGTGGTGGGTGGTGGTGGATATTGGTGGTTATGGTGCTAATTGTGGTGATATATTTGGTGGGATAGATACGTAGTGGTAAGTGTTCATGGTGGTGATGTTAGTGGTCAGTGGTTAGTGTTTGTGGTGGTGAGGGTGAGTGGTGGTTGAGGTGATGGTGGTAGTGGTGGTGGTGGTGTTGAAGAGATACCTTATAAAAACTAGAGAATTTAGAACTAGACTCAAACAATTTGCTCAACGAATTGTTTATGCTGCATCATTCGTATTATTATTATTATTGTTATTATTATTATTATTATTATTATTATTATTATTATTATTATTATTATTATTATTATTATTATTATTATTATTATTATTTTTATTATTGTTATCATTATCATCGTCCTTATCATTATTATTAGCATCAACGGCATCAACATTAATATTTGCATGATATATAAAACAAAGTATTCAAATGTTACTTTTTTGTGGCTTATCAAATAATAGTCAATGTGTTTCCTTCACGTTTTTCGAAGCTAATGTGAAAATTATGGCGTGCAAGTGACGTATGAAGAAAGAAATATCTCAAAAATACAAATAGATTTAATAGCGTCCTTTTAGCATCGTCTTTTCGCGGCAGCAGTGATTTTGTGGGAGCTACTATAAGCCTTCGTCCAGTCCCTTGGTCAGTCTTTATCCAGTAAAAACAGGCGCGAGGGAAGGAGCGTGAGGCGGGTGAGAAAGTGGCGGCAGCGGCCCACTCTACTCGCCTCGCCGTCCGTCCCTCCGCCAGTCAGCCGCGCGATAGTGTCTTGAGCTGAGCCTCGCGCCGCCCGGGTCTCTTGGGCGTCGGACACGAATCATCCCCTTGAACAGGCCGCCGACCCGCCGCTCGACGCCCCAATACAAGATAAAGAAGCCACTGTCGCTCACACACTGATTGCGGAACGCGGCGAGAGGCGGTTTTTGTGGGTGGAAGGGAGGCGGGACAGATTCTTTTCTCACGTTAAGGATCCTGAACAGAGGCGTTGTTTTTTGTGTAGGGGGACAAACTCTTTTCTTACGTTAATATATCTTTTGTAGAGGGTGACTTTTCTTACTGTTACGTATATCTTTCTTTAGTAAATCGTCACCGCAGTACTGGATGTAAATAAACTGTCACACACACATTGATTACACAACACTTACTTTCGCCACTTATTGAAAGGAACATTATTAATTTTCCTTTAACCCACGTGTTTCTTTATTAATCAGTACGATGTCTCTGTACAAGTCAAACGAGCCACTATCGCACACACATTAACTGATTGAGTATTAATTTCCTTCGCAACGTCTGTTAAACTGATAAACTCTACGCGTCTTACACGACTCATTTCATTACTGATTCATTCATCTTCATTCACTACTCTTCGCCTGAACTCTGAGTAAAAATAGAAAACTACAACGGTGCCCTTTTCTAGCATACAAAACTATGCTCCTTCAATCTTATCTCCTATTTATTTGTCCTCTTATCTTCCTTGCAATCGTTATTCAATACTGGTTTTATTTTCATTCCTCGATGGGACACTGAGTATAATTATAAAAAAAATACAATGGTCCCCTTGTCCAACATTTCACACTGGATCTCTTCATTCCCACCTTGCATCCTTTTGTCTCTTTATCTCCTATTCAATCGTCTATCTCATGTCTTTTTTGTTTTATCGCTACTCTTCGTCTGGTCACTCTAAGTACCGTAGTAATAAAAATACATATAATGGCGCAGTCTATCAACTCAAATTACATCCTTTTCCGTCCTATCTACCATTACTTCGTCCTTTCCTTGCTCAAGTTTCTTTCCTCTTTGTCTCCACATCATGCGTAGAGAGAAGAAATAGTGTTTACTTTGTTTACTTTTACTCTTTTAAGTTATTTTACTACATCCGATCCGCCTTGCTTTCCCCCTTCTGTTTATCGCTACAAATATTATGAGTGGAAAAAATATATGCTTCATTTTTCTAGGCTCTTTCTTACATTTCTACCGTCTTGTCTTGGAGTCTTTTGTTCATTTCTTAGTCTTCCTTTTCCTCTCTCTTTATCTTTCTCCTCTCATTCTCTTCATTTTTTAATCTCCATTCTTCCCTTCCTTGCTCTTTCTTTTCCTCTTCCTTTCGTCAAAACGCATCATATATAAGTAAAATAATCCCCCCAGGTCAGTTACAGGTGTTTACGATCGTGAAATCGATTAAGAAACAAGAAAAAAAAGACGGCTAACATCAAGTACTTTCTTCGAAACAGATACCAAATCCTTCGCTTCAGAAACACAATATATTACAGAACACACACCTGAAACACAAGCCAAAGAATCACATGAAATAGAAGGAATATACGAGGAACACACAACTACAAACTCTTTCTACCAACGATCCAGTGTGGTTGCATGGATGGCTAGCGAATCGTTCAAGTTTTGTGGTCATTCAGTATTGAGCAAGACAACAACAGGTTCTTCTTGGCTGGTTCAAAGTGACACAACTAACACATAAGGGACATCCATCCAAAGGGCAGTACAAAGGCTACACTCCATACAGTACTTGAAGGGGCGTTTCTAAAGGGCAATCGAGGGGGAAAATCCTAAAGGTGGGTGATACTCCAGAGGGAAGGATACGCCAAAAGATACGTTAAGGGATATATACACTCCTACGGACACTCCACAGGGACTCCAAAGGGTGGTACAAAGGGTCAAGGGAGGCGGGTAAGGGGACAGAAGGGACAGAAGTACACACGTGCGTTTCCTACCTGGCTGGGGCCGCGCCTTAACGAGCTGGGATTGCTGGTCTGAAACGGAGGTGCGGCGGTAATATGGCCCCGAAAAGTGCTTCACGAACTCCGAAGCGCTTAAATTGGAGTGGCCTGAGTGGAGGTGGAGTGGTGGTGGAGTGGTGGTGAGGTGGTGGTGGTGTTCTTGAGGTGGCCGTCTTGAGTGGTGGGGATTATGTTTCCTCCATTGTCTTTGATTTTCTTTTTTGTTTTCCATTTTTTCTTTTGAGTTGGGGAGTGAGTGAGTGAGTGAGTCTCAAGTTTAGAGTTCTTTTGACTTGTTATCATTACTTTCTCACTCTTACTTTTTCTTCTACCCAAAATAGTTGAGCCGGGGAGGCAGGTAGGTAGGTAAGTAGGTGAGTAGGCAGGTGAGTAAGTAGGTAGTAGGTAGGTGAGTACTGAGGGCTGAAAATGTTGGTCTAAGGGGAGGCAGACTGCGAGGGGGAAAACTCGTCTTGTAAGGAAAAAATTGTTTCGTATTTTGCTTCTTCTTCTTCACTAAGCCGAAGGGTGTCTAGACTATAAAACTAAGTAAGTCTCTGTCTAGATAATAATAATACCGAGGAGAAGTGTGGCCTATATTCCCGTACACATAAAAATATATTCTATCCACTACGTCATCCACTACAGGTAAGGCACGTAAAATAGTTTGTACATTCATTAGCACCACCGTTGATGTGACAAAATAGAGTTCAATCCATGAGAACTTTGGTGTAAAACGGAGGAGAAAATGCTGTATATATCTTTAAACACAAGTACGTGAGGGTGTTAAGACATTACAGATTAAAAAAAGGGGCGAATGGTGGGAGTGACCCCGAACTAATCTTACTTACACATACATACGAAAAAAGACATACACAAAAAGGTAGTGATTTAAATTGGAAAACAGAACCTTAACCACAACAAGTATAAGAAAATCAGTAAAGGAAAAATCAGACGTAAGTAAACTCGTAGTAAAGATAAAATCGTTGAAAAATAAGGAATCAAGGAAGTAAGGAAGACGAAAAGGGACGTCTTGGAAACTAAGAGAGAAATGGGTGGGCTGGGCATGTTCGCCAGTTTGTACGCAGAGCTCCAATTCGTACTCACACCAAGAGAGAAAAAAAACACTTCAGAAAACTTATATGAGGTCTGGAAATAAAATAATGTCAAAATAAGTATGATGACTAACATTTATTCTGTCAGTAATTCATTTTTATTCCTCTAAGTCAAAATTCCTGAGTAGATATGTTTACCTGAATGAATAAAAATGAACTAATGGCAATATAAACGTCTGGGAATCAATATTTACTTCAACAATACTAAATTTCCATACCTCAAGAAGCCTTTTTTTCTATTCTGATGTGAGTACTAAATGGAAAAGCTCCGTGCAAATTGGTTAACATGCCCATTGATATAGATAAAAACAGGTGCACTAAAGAAGAGATGATGAAGTAGAGGGGAGCGAGGAGACACTCACCAGTCCCCGCTTGTCTTGGCCACATTGGGACGTTTGCGACCGATCTGGTGTGGCTTCGGTTCGGCCACCAGGTTGACATCTGCAACAAATGCCAACAAGAGGTCACAAAAACAGGCACGACCCCAAAACTCTTCAAACAAAAAAATAAAAATGATGTAAAAATTGATTGATGAAAGGAAAAAGAAAAATGTCATATGGGTGGGCAGGGTTGTAAGGGTGAGGAGTATACAGATTCTTTGGCCCGAAAATGACAGGCTGTTGAAAATGTTTAACACCTTCTGCATATTTTTGTATTTTTTTCTGTATCTGTTCTGTCTCTGTCTCTCTCTCTAGTGGCTTAAAGATAGCTAGTGGCTGTGGAAAATACGGTTACATCAGTAGTATAAAAAACGGTCTGAATGACAGTATGGCACACATGAAGTAGCTACAATCTGGTCTACAAAGGAGGGCGAGGAGAGGTGTGTACAAAAATTCAGTTTGGCGTCTGGCGGCTCTAGACAACGAGTTAGTGAGACTAGTGACGGGACATGCAAGACCGGGCATTACTTTGCAACATGGTATTTATTGCAGGCTGGCAGCGGCGGGAGAAGCGGTGTTTGACGTCATCTCGGGCTGGAAAGACAAGAAGTGACATAAACACAGATTAGATGTTACTGGGTGTGCTGGCGTGTCGGTGTGGTGTTGTGTGTCAGTGGTGTTAGTGTGCGTGCACGTGCCCAGCCTAGTGTACACGGGCCGGTGTGGCGGTGAGGGGAGGCACACGGCAGCCGAGTGATGCATGGACAAACACACACACACACATATAGGGAGGCGTGTACACTAAGCGTTGCATGTGACACAAATTAAGCACAAGGTGAGTAAATAATGTGCACACAAAGGTTAATAAACATGAGGTGAAGGTAAACAAGGCCTTAATTAAGTGTGAAAAACAATATATAATCACAAACACATGGATATATATATATATATATATATATATATATATATATATATATATATATATATATATATATATATATATATATATATATATATATATATATATATATATATATATATATATATATATATATATATATATATATATATATATATAATATATATATATATATATATATATATATATATATATATATATATATGTTAGTATAGTGCATCTAACACCTATAAGGGATAAAGACAAGCCAGAAAACCCATTCACCACCACCACCGCCGCCGCCACCGCCCTTTGACGTGCAGAGGGAACACACACACACACACACACACACACACACACACACACACACACACACACACACACACACACACACACACACACACACACACACACACACACACACACACACCAAAAATATCTGACGTGTAATAAAAATTCCAGCTGAACCTCCACAGCGAAGGTTTATTATTAATGAGCGGCAGCGTCCTAAACAACAACAATGCTAAACACGCCCCGCCCTGCATCAAAACACAGCGCCGCCACACGCCGCGCGCCCAGTGGTTTGCGCGCCATACTGAGCCCAAGACTTCACTTCATTCATGAGCAGCAATAAACCTATAGCAGCAGTGAATATAGGTAAATAAGTATAGACTAACAAGCGTTGGTGCAGGAAAAGAAGTGTTAAATGAAGCAATAAAACACCACAAAGGGAAGCATAACCCAACAAACCGAACACAGACAGACAATTGGCGGAGGTGGAAATGTGGGATGCGAGCCAAAAATTCCGGGAAAAAGACTTCAAGAAAATGGAAAGAGAAGGACAAAAGGAGTTCCACAAGACTTTACCTGAAGGACACCTGAGTCAAACTGAACTAATTGCTTTTCCCGTCCAGTTACCTGAGAGGAGCCCACTTGTTCCCTCTCCTCTCTCCCTCTCTCTCCCCTCTCGTCAGCACCTCGCCCCTTCCCTACGACCCTAACTCGCCCCTACATCGGACCTCTAACGTTACAGCTGCCTGTCTGATGTTGTTTCCGTATTTACCTGTCCTCCTGCTGTCTTACCTGTATTTACTTCGCTTTTAATTAACCTGTCTCACCCTCTTTAACACCTGCCTGTCTGATGGTGTCTCTAAATTTACCTGTCCTTCTATGGTCTTGTTTATATATACTTAATTTTAATCTGTCTTTCTCTTCTTAATATTTTCCAGAACAGTGCTGCTTAAATCCTTACCTGTCCTTGTTTTACCTGTCCTTCTATGGTCTTGTTTATATATAGTTACTTTTAACCTGTCTTTCTCTTTTTAATATTTCCCAGAACAGTGCTGCTTAAATCTTTACCTGTCCCTGTCTTATTTATAGTTACTCTTCTTTTCCAACCTGTCTTTCTCTCTCCATCATTTGCTTGTTCATTGGTGTTTCTATTTTTACCCATCTCTCTACATTCTTGGCTAAATTTACTTCATTTGCTATTCAGTCTTTAATCAGTTCTAATCACTACTTCCTTATTACTTTTCTTTCCTTCCTTATACATACCTATTCCTTTATCAGTTTCTAGTTTTTATGTAAATGTCTTGTATTTCTCTACCTGCTCCTTCACGACCTACCTGTGATAATTACCATACCTTCTATTCAAAAAGTTTCTTCGTTAAGTACCTGCTCTAATTTACATAACTTGGGTTCTTCCATATTCGTAAATGAGAACTGTTTTCATCAGCATACTTTCCCTTATAAATCTCTTTCTTTATTAACTGTTTCCCTTAACCTCACATACCTTCTAGTCCTTTAAATGTTTTTTTTTTCTCATTAACTAACTTGCCTTCTTTTATGTAAGTTTTCTTAATTCATATGCTTTTAATTAAGGACAAGTCTTCATCCACATACTCTCTCGTCGTTTAAATACCATTCTATTCCAATATATGTTCCTTTATTAACTGTCTCCTTTAATCTTGCACACCTAGTTCTTTACATGTTTTCTTATTAATTAATCTTGCCTTCGTCTATGTGGGTTCTCTTAATTCATATGTTTTTAATTAAGAACCACTCCTCATCTACATACCTTCTCGTCGTTCATATGCCAACCAACTCTTTACCTGCCTTCACTTCCACGCACCTGCCTTCCCCTCATCTCAGTCCTCACCTGTCCCTTCCCTTACCTACCCATCCATCATCGGCATATCCAGAAATAGGCGGGAGTTACGGAAATGGGCTGAGGGAGGGGATGGAGGGAAAGAGTTATGTGTGTATGTCTTACCTCGAAATTACCGTACGTGACAAGGTGATGGGGAAGGATGATGGATGGGTGGTGGTGGTGACTGTGGTGATGGAGGGGCGCGGTGATGGTTAGTAATGAGAAAAGCCAAAGGTGTTAAGTAATAATAGAAATGGCAATGATTATAATGATGGTAATGCTAATAATAACAGTAGTAGTAGTAGCAGTAGTTGTAGAGATAAAAACAAAAAACAAATTATAGTTTCCGGAGAATGAGAAAATTTGTGGATGTCTTGAAAGAAAATTAGAAGAACAAAGGGCAAAAATAAACATAATATACATACACAGAACAACTAAAAATAAATAAAACATAATTTTAATGAGAGGAGGAAGGTGGGGGGGAGGGAATCACACCTGAGACAATCACAGGTAAGAATTAGAACGACGCAGAGAGCAGAGACGAGACAAGAAACAGGGAAGGAAAAAGATGACAAGAAAACCTAAAACTGAACATCTGACAGAAGACGACGCCTTCCCTCCCTTCCCTTTCCTTGATCCCCTCCCGTCCCCTGCCTTCCCTCTCTCTGTCTCCGTCCTTAATCCTCCCGTCTCCTGCCTTCCCTCTCTCTCTCCCTCCTTCCTTTCTGTCTCTCTGTATTTCCTCCCTCCCTCCTTTACCTTCCCTCCCGTTTTTCTTCCTTCCGTCTCTTACCAATCTCTCGTCTTTTCCTTCTATACCTCCCGTCCCTGCCTCTCTCTCTCTCCCTCTCCCGTCCCTTTCTTCCCTCTAACGATTGCCATCTTTCTTTCCTTCCCGTCCCTTCCTGTTCTCCCTTTTCCCCCTTCCTTTCCTCCCTCCCCTTTCTGCTCTCCCTTCGTCTCTTTTCCTCCCTCCCGTCTCTACTTACCTTTCCTCTCCCTCTGCTCTCCCTACCTCCCGTTCCTTCCCTCCCGTCCCTGTCTTGCCTCTCGTCCTCAAATATAATTCATACCAAGCTTCTTTCTCTTCCTCTTTCCTTCTTCTTTCTCTGAACAAACTCGCGGAGACACTAATTCCCTTTCTTCCCTTCCTTCCCTTCTCAAACTCAATTAGCAGACTATAAATTACGTGTTTCTGTATTATTATCATTATTATTTTTCTTATTATTATTATTGTTGGTGTTTTATTTTTGTTTCTTGTAAGTGTGTGTTTATTCTCTTCTCCCACGCTTCGTTTTCGTTTTATTTTTGTTACGCCAAGAAAACACGGCTAAATACGACTTCCCGTTTTCTTTTTCTACGAGTAATATTTCTTCGGCGCGTCGCTTCGCTATTTCTAGATCTTCCTTTTTTTTTGTCCAAGTCTCGCGGCTCCTTCCCAAGAGGGCGCCGTTTACTCATATAATTACGCGGAAAAAATCTTAATGCCGCACTATTTCATCTTATTTTTGGTCTCCTCTCCTCCTCTTCCTCTTCCTTCTGCTCCTCCTCTTTATCCCTTTTCTCCCTGCCACCTCCAGTTCTTTTATTCAGTACGGTTTTACCTCCTCTTCTCCTTCTCCATTTCCTTCTGCTTCTCTTTTTATCCTTTTCTCTTGTCTCTTACCCTTCTCAGTTTCCTTCTCCATCCATTTCTTCCTCTACCTCCTCTTGCTCCTATTTCTTCTCTCCCTTCTCATTCTTCTCATTCTCTTCTTTATCCTTTTCCCTGTCTCCCTCCACCTTCTAAGCATTCTTTCCCATTCATTTCTCCCTCCTAGTCCTCTTTCTCTTCCTTCTTCTTCTTCTCCTTCTGCTTCCTCTGCTCCTCCTCTCCCTCTTTTACCTTTCCCGTGTCTTTCTTCTTCTTTCATTCATCCTTGCCCATCAATTTCCTCCATCTATATTTCCACCTTCCATGCTCCCTTGCCCATCACTTTCTTTCTAGTCCTCGTCCTCCTCCTCCTTCTCCTAGTTCTCCAATTTTTCCTGCTCCTCATTCTTCTCCTCCTCTGTATCCTTTCCCCTGTCTCTCACTCCCTTCTCTGCATCCTTGCCGTCTACTTCCTCCCCCTTCTCCTCGTTCTCCTACTTTCCCTGCGCCTTCTTTTTATCCCCCTCTTTATCCTTTATCCTGTCTCTCACTCCCTTCTCTGCATCCTTGCCCATCCATTTCCTCCTCTTCCTCCTCCTCACCCCTGTCTCTCTCCACCTTTTATGCATCCTAGCCCGTACACTTTCTCCCCCTCCTCCTCCTTCTTTTCTATTCAGCACGACGATTCCGCAGACGTCCGCACGATAGCCCCCCGCCGCGAGAATCACCCCCCCCCCTCGGCTCTAGTTTGCGCCCCTCGCCTGAAGTGCCCCTTAGAACAGCCGCCCCTAAAAATACGCCGCGGGCCGCCTTTTTATTAACACAGAAAACGGGCGTCACAGGGCGTTTGTTTAGTTTACAAGAGAGGATCACTGTAATTTTTTCCCCCCGGTTATGCGCCAATTAAATTTGAGTCGAGTCCAGGATTGGTAGAGGAGGTGCGTGTTATGTATAGGGAGGGAGAAAGGGAGGGAGGAAAGGGAAGAGAAGGAGGGAGAGAAGGATGGGAGAGAGGAGTGTTTATAATGGCATTGGGGAAAGGTAAGGTAGGGTAAGGTAGAGTGTGTGTGTGTGTGTGTGTGTGATGGGTAAATGGGTAGATGGGTAGATAGATATAGATAGATTGATAAAGAGAGAACGAGAGATAAGAAATATAGTTAAGAAAAAAACTCATTAAAAAGAAGCTCCTTCAGTGATGGACGCGCGGGCGGTTAACTTGGGCCAAAAACTGCACACGTTTTTTTCTTTAGTTTCACCCCCAAAATTTCCCACCCCCTAAAAATATTAAAAGACAAATGTAAGAAGAGGTAAAATAACGGCCTTTAATTACGAGGACGAGGGGAAAGGTGAGATTCTTCAGGTGAGGGAGAGAAGATGGAATGAAGGAAAAGAAATGGTGGAAAAAAAAACTTATGTCGAGTAGAAGAGAGGCAAAAAGAAGACATGTGGAGGAGGAGGAGGAAGAGGAGGAGGAAGAGGAGGAGGAAGAGGAGGAGGAGGAGGAGGAGGAGGAGGAGGAGGACAAGAATATGAGCGTGGAGTTGGAAATATTTAGTGACACAAGGAGACTACACACACACACACACACACACACACACACACACACACACACACACACACACACACACACACACACACACACACACACACACACACACACACACACATCATCATCATCCTTTGTGTGTGCGTGTGTGCGTGTGGTTCCCTTTAAGAAAACTGCCCACATAATATTAGCTTTTTCCTCTCCGTCTCCTTATCCAGTTAAAGCAAGGACGAAATTTTGACAAAGCTTTAATAACCTGCCAAGAACGATGAGGAGAGGAGGAGGAGGAGGAAGAGGAGGAGGAGGAGGAGGAGGAGAAAAATGAGAGCAGGCTTTAATTCAGGGTAGCGTAAGAGAGAAGTGATTTATTTCCTTCGTTCACTCATGTTAGGCTCGCTGAATAAATTTGTCCTTCCCTTTTTCCTGCCCTCTTTTCCCTCCTTTCCACCTTTTCCTTCTCCTTTCCACTTTTCCTTAGTCGTGTCTGACCCACTCCTCTCCCTTCTTTCTTTCCCCTTTTCCATTCCTCCCTCTTCCCCTGACCACCCCTTCCCTCTCTTACCCTCCCCATTCCTTCTTTCCCCCTCTCTTCCCCTCCTCTCTTACTCACCTCCTTCTCCTTACTCCACTTTACTCCTCCTCTCCCTCTCTCTTTCCTCTCTTTTTTCTTGCCCTTCCACTCCCCCTCTCCTTTCCTTTCTTCTTACCCGCCTCAACCCTTCCCTCCCTCCCTTCATTCCCTTTTTTCTCTCCCTCTTCTTTCCCTCCTCTCTCCATCCCTCCATCACTGCCTCCCACACTGAATATGATTTATAAGTGGCTATTTGGTGGAGAGAGAGAGAGAGAGAGAGAGAGAGAGAGAGAGAGAGAGAGAGAGAGAGAGAGAGAGAGAGAGAGAGAGAGAGAGAGAGAGAGAGAGAGAGAGAGAGAGAGAGAGAGAGAGAGCGATAGAGAGAGAGAGAGAGAGAGAGAGAGAGAGAGAGAGAGAGAGAGAGAGAGAGAGAGAGAGAGAGAGAGAGAGAGAGTAACCACATAACTTTTTGGGGGATATCGTTCTAATTAAAGAGAAAAATATATCCAAAATTGACACCACAAATAATAACAAACAAAAATATTACCCAAAAAGAGGCGATATAGATACCTTGTGACGTAAGACTTAAAGGGAAGAGGTGGAGGTGATCACCCAATATCTCTCTCTCTCTCTCTTATTTTGCACCATCCTATTTACTTTTCGAATTTCCTGAATATTTCTCTCCTCTACTATTTTTTTTTCCTAACGTCATAATAAACTTCTCGAACCTTTTTATAATATTTTTTCACGTGCCTTTTAAAATTCCCAAAACGATAAAATAAAATCACTATTAAAATCCATGAATCGAAATGTACCTTCTCTCTAAGCTTATCAATTACTGGATATGAAAAGCAAAAGTAGATAAGTAGATAGAATAAGATAACTATTTAACTTGCTAACTACCTGACTAGCTACTTAAATGAATGAATGAAAATAATGAATGACAATAAGTGAATGAAAGTAAATGAATGACAATAAGTGAATGAAAATGACTAAATGACAATAAATGAAGGAAAACAAATGAATAACAGTAAACGAAGGAAAATAAATAAATGAAAATAGATAAAATAAAAGTAAATAAAAATACCCTCCAATTAGTTCCACCTTCCATGAGCTATTACGTTCAGAGGCAATGTTTAAGACGCAGGTAATGCATCCAATCAGGGCAGGTATGCAGGTGAAGGTGATGGATGCCGACAGGTGTGACGGGGAGAGTCTTAGAGGCAATTACAGGTGAGGTGAAGACGCGGGGAACGAGGTGTGTGTAGGTGGTGTAGGGACGGAACAGGTGTGTGTGTAGGTGTGGAAAAAAGGTGTGGAAATGGTAAGTAGGATGTGTATATGCGTGGATAAAGGAGTGGGAAGAAGTTACAGGTGTGTACAGGTGTGGCAATAGGTACGGAAAAGGTAGCAGGTATGTGGAGGTGTAGACAAAGGGGTGGAAAACGTAGTAGGTGTATTTAGGTGTAGCAAAAGGTGTAAAGAGTGTGTAATGTGGCAGGGAAGTTAAAAAAAAGAGGAGTGGAGAAGTGTAGCAGGTGTATAGGGGTGTGAAAAATGACATCTAAAAAGGTACCATGTGTGTTTAGGTATGAAAAAAAGGGGTTGGAGAAGAGAGGAAGGTGTATAGGGGTGTGAAAAATGACATCTAAAAAAGTACCATGTGTGTTTAGGTATCAAAAAGGGGGTTGGAGAAGTGAGGAAGGTGTATAGGGGTGTGAAAATATGATATGTAAAAAGGTACCATGTGTGTTTAGGTATGAAAAAAGTGGGTGAAGTGTGGCAAGTGTGCGTTAGTGTGAAAAAAAGTACTGGAGAAAGTGTGAGGTTTGTATAGGTGTGGATACAGGAATGGAGATCGGCAGGGGTGTGTAGGTTGGAAAAAGGAGGGGAAAGCGTAGTATCTGTGTTTGTCGATAAAAGCGCGGAAAGGTGTGTCATGTGTGTGTAGGTCATGAGGGTGGCATAGTAAGGGTAACAGGTGTGTGTAAGTGTGAATAAAGGCATGGAAATTTTTAAGACGCTTGCAGGTGTAGCAGGTGTGTGAATGTGTGGATAAAGACTTGGAAAAGCTTGTCAGGTGTGCGTAGGTATGGAAAAGCGAAGCAAGTGTCAATAGGGAGGTGTGGAAAGATGTGACAGGTGAGGATGTGACGTTAAGGGGAGGTAAGGTGCGTTCCGACAGGTGTACCGAGACAGGTGTGAAGTAGCGGAGGTGTCGCGAGCCTGGCAGGTACACTCCATAAAACAGGTGTTGTGTAATTAGGGGAATGGGCGCGCCTCAATACATTAAGTGGCGGCCAGGTGATGACAGGTATTTAGCAAGTCATTAATACAGGTTAATGAGATCGTAAAATAACAAGGGAGGGGGGGAGGAGGGATGGGGGAGGAGGAGGAAGGGGGGAGGGGGTTGGGGTCACTCAGGATACACAGAGAGAGAGAGGGAGAGGTGGAGGGAGGAAGGGAGAAGGAGGGACTCAGATGAAGGAGGGAAGAGGGGGACATAAGGTACAGAGAAAGAGAGGGGTAGAGGGAGTGAGAGGGAGGGGGGTGGGGGTAGGGGGTTATGGTTAAACAAGGTACACACACACACACACACACACACACACACACACACACACACACACACACACACACACACACACACACACACACACACACACCGAGAGGGGAGGAGAGAAGGGGGAGTAAGGGGGTGAATGGGAAGGGAATAGGGGTACGGAGGAGGCGAAGGGGAATGGGAGAGGAGGAGGGAGAGTTTTAGATGGGCGGAAGGGGTGAAGGGAAGGGGGAGAGGGGGAGAGACGGGAGGAAAGATCTTAGGAGGGGTGAGGGAGAAGGTGAAGCCCGCGAAATATTTCTTATAGCGATGCATATTCTTAAAAGTTAATTAAATTCTTGTTAGTCCTCCGGGGCATGAGGGCGTGCTGGCGCGCGGGAGCGTTTTGGACACGCTTCTTCGCAAACTTCTGAAGAATTAAAAAGCTTGGAAGCGATGCGATGCGAGGCTGCCCTGTCCTGGCCTGTCGCGACGGTACTTCTTAACGAGGCGGAGAATGAAGTGTAAAGAAAAATACAAAGTTAAGAAAGAAAGAACCTCCCTGACTAGACGAGAATAAAGAGAACAACGGAACGGAACATCATTACTAGAATAAATAGAAGAGATTAAAAGGAATAAAGAATGGAACAAAAGAATGAAGAAATTAATTTTGAATGGTACTTTCTGGCAAGACGAAGAATAAACATATTAATGAAGACACAGTATATTGGGAAAGGTGCATTCTAGCTAAAGAGAGTTGAGAAACAAATTAACCAGAATAAAGAAAAATACAAAATTAAAACAGAACGGAACTTTCCAACTAGGCGGAGGATAATATTAAAGAAAAAGACGAAATAGATATAAACGTTGATTCATAACAAGACGAATAGTAAAGAGAAGAAATAATCAGCAAAAACTAACATAGAACGTAATTTTCTTAAGTACGCGAAGAATAAAGAGTAAAGAAAATAAGCCGTAACAAATAAAGAACAAAAACAAGTCCACTACAGCGTCATATTCGCTCGCCTTCATTACGTTTTATTTTCTACTTTCCTTGACTGTTCATTAAGTTGTCTGTCGTATTTCAGGCTTAAACGACGTTCTAAAAATGCTTACACTGTTTTTATCTTTCTTTAATGTTACAGCTCTCTCTCTCTCTCTCTCTCTCTCTCTCTCTCTCAATTTTTAAGCGTCCTACCTTCGCCTTGTCAATTTTCATTCGTCACTACGTCACAGTCCGCTTCTAGGCACTTCTATAAACAACTCTCTCTCTCTCTCTCTCTCTCTCTCTCCTCCCCCCCCTCCCCTCGTATTTACATGATAAGATTCAGATCACCGGAGTATGAAGTGAGATAAGAGAACATCACGACAGCAAAATATGTCATCACTCGAACACCGACACAAGAGAATAAATAATGGAAGACAATTAGTAGAACACGCAACAGGAGACGGAAGAGGAGGAGGAGGAGGAGGAGGAGGAGGAGGAGGAGGAGGAGGAGGGGGAAGAGGATGATGATGGTGATGATTAAGACAAGGAGGAGGAGGAGGAGGAGGTGGATGAGAAAAAAGGAGACAGTCAACAAACACAACGAACTCAAACGCACTAAACACCCACACGCACACGCACACACCCACCCACCCACACACACACACACACCTGTCAGAGCCCCGCAAGCTACAGGTGTGCCTAAAAATAGCGGTGTTGCAGTAGGAAACGAAACCAGAAATACAAACCTCCCACCTGACCAAAAATAAACATTAAATTTCCGGCGAGGCAGGTGCGAAGGGTAATTAGAGACAGGTGAAACGGGAGGAGGAGGAGGAGGAGGAGGAGGAGGAAGATAAGAGGAGGAGGCTACGGAGGAATATGAAAAGGAGGAGGAAGAGGAGCGATACATATATGAATAATATGAAAGGAAGTAGGAGGAGGAGGAATAGGAGGGGGAGGAGGGAGATAAGGAGAAGGATGGGTGAAGAAGGTGAATGAGTAAGAAAAGGAGAAGGAAGAGGAGGAGGAGGAGAAAGGGGAGGAGAAAGAGACTAAGAGACAAAATAATGGTAAAAGAGAATAAAAAAGAGAAAGTAAAAGATAGAGAGAATGAAAAGGAAAGAGAAGAATGAAGAAAACGAAAAGAGAAGAGGAAAGAGGAGTAGGAGAAGGGTGAAAGAAAGGAAGGGAACGAAGTGGGAACAAAAGAGAGAGAGACAAATGCATGAAGAGAAGAGAAAGAGGAGACCAAAAGAAAGGGGAAACAAGAGAGAAAGAGAGATAAATGAAGAGAACATAGAGGAAATGGCGGAGGCTGGGAGAAAGGAAGGGAACAAAGGAGGAACAAAATAAGAGACATGGATAAAGAGACGAACAGAGAAAGAGGAGACCAAAAGAAAGGGGAAGAAAGAGAGAAAGAGAGATAAATGAAGAGAACGTAGAGGAGATGGGGGAGGCTGGGAGAAAGGAAGGGAACAAAGGAGGAACAAAATAAAAGAGACATGGATAAAGAGACGAACAGAGAAAGAGGAGACCAAAAGAAAAGGGAAGAAAGAGAGAAAAAGAGATAAATGAAGAGAACGTAGAGGAAATGGCGGAGGCTGGGAGAAAGGAAGGGAGCGAAGGGGGAACAAAAGAAAAAAAATCCCTTCTTGCTATATTGACTCTGATATTAACGTGGCGAACGAAATTGCACGAACCCGAATTTTTCTAACCCGCTGCAACCAAGGGAAATATTAATCCCTGACAGGCGGGAAAAAGGGAGAAAAAAGGTGGAGGTTAAAAAAAGGAAACTATGAAACGAAACATAAAAAAAATTCACACGGGATGCAAAAGAGAATATAGAAAGTGAAGAATGGGGAATAAATAAACACGAAAAAAGAATAGAGGATTATAAAGAACGAAAGGAGAGTTAGGATAAAAGCAGGATTAGAAAAAAAAGATACCTATTGAAAAAGATTGTTAGGGATTAGAAAAAAAGTAAACAATGATGATGATGATGATGATGATAGTGAAATAGAGAGAAAAATGCCTTAGATTTACCAAAACGAAAATGATAAAAAAACAGAAGAAAGAACTAACTAAATTAAGAAGAAATACATAGAAAAATAAATATAGATAGACAGGTACGGAAAGAGAGTGATAAAAAAAAGGAAAAGGCAAAAAAACAATCAACTAACACATTTACGGTATTATGAAAAACCG
>NC_066556.1:9871007-9902313 GCF_024679095.1 Eriocheir sinensis
AAGAAATGGAGAGGGATGAAGAAGAAAACGAAGGGAGGTAAGGCATGAAGGTAATGAAACGAAAGGCAAGGAAAGGAAAGAGAAGGGAGGACAGGAAAGGGAAAAGAAGGGATGGGAAGAGAAAAAAACGTTAAGAAAGCAGAGAAAGAAAAAGAAAGACAAAGAATGAGAAAGGGGAGTGTAAGAGAGGAAGATAAAGACAAAGATTCAAGCGAGTGAAGATAAGGCAGGAGGGGCGAGAGGCGGCAGAGGTGGTTAATGAGCCAGGTAAAAAAAGATAAAACGGGCAGGTAAAACGGGCAGGTGAGGCAGGTGGCGGTGATCAAGCCATCCCGAGCCGCTGCCAAGGAGAACAATGACTGCACCGACGGAAACTAAAACAGGAGGAGGAGGAAGAGGAGGAGGAGGAGGAGGAGGAAGGGGTGGTAGAAGTGGCGGAGGAAGAGGAAGAGGGGGTGGTTGGTGGTGTAGGAGGAAGAGAGACATTAATAGGATGAGGAAAATGAGGAACAAGAAAATAAATAAACTATGAGAGGAATATAAAGATAGAAAATGGTGATAAGTAAATGGAAGAGGCAGAGGATATCGAGTAAAACGAGGAAGAAGAAAATTTATGAGCTACAGGAGGAATATAAAGATGTGATAAATATAGTGGTGAAAAGTAAATAGAAGAGGAAGATGGTTTGGAGGAAAAGAATGATTAGGAGAACATAAAAGAGGAGCAAGAACGGGAGGAGAAAAAACGAGAAACAAGAGAGGGAAGAGGAAGAGAGGGATTAGGAGATCAAAATAATGAATAATAAGACAGACGATGAAAATAACATGAATAAATAGGAGCATAGGAAACACTTATACGCAAACAATTCCACCAAAAACAATAAAAGAAAGAAAGTAGACACACATGCTAAACTTAAATAAATAATACGAATAGACGAAACAAAAACATCAAACGTCAAGATCTCCAAAGACTTAAAACGTTTAGTGATTTTGCAGACGAGTGACATTAACACAGAAACGTTTAACTGAATGACTAAAGATAAACACTGACGCTGAATATAATAAAAACAAAAGAGAAAAAGACGAGAGAAAATTTAATGCTCTCGAACGTCAAGCTCCTCGCCGACATAACATTTACTTATTTAGCAGAGGAGTGACATTTGCACAGACGCGTTTTATTGGCCGGAGAAACGAAGTGATTGGGAAATAGAATAACTTAGTGATGCTCAGACGCTACGGACAGAATGACAAGCGTTGTGACTTTAATATAGACAAGTGATATTAGTCGCCTCACTCACAGGGAAAGACGAGGACTTGTGAGAGAAGGGAAAATAAATGAAGACGAGGTGTTGGAATATCTCGAAGTCAATACTGTCAGGCGTTTTCTTAGTGTTGGTAAATGAGATGGGGAAAGAGTGAAGCTGCAGGAGTTAGGAATAAAAGGGATCACAACTAGGAATGAAATGATGAATAAAGGAGATCATGATAAAAATATAGATGAGACTGGGAAATTGTGAGTCTGCAAGTATGAGGAATATAAGGATAAAAGGAAATGAAAATAGAGAAAACTGTGAGATGATCAAAAGCAGGGAATAAAAATGATGAAATAAAGATCATGATAAAGTATGGATGTAAGTATAAGTAAGACTGATAAACGAACCAAAAAAAAAAAATGAAGCAACAAGGAAATGAGAAAAAAAACCCGGATACAGTAATGGTAAAAGAGAACGAACAATAAAAATAAATAAAATAAAGTAATAATGGATGGGGAGGAAAACGAACACTATAATGGAAACAGAGAATGAACAATAAAATAAAATGAATACAATAAACCAAAAAAAAACACAATAAAAACCAAATGATAAAATAAAGGAATAAAAAAATGTAAAATGTAAAACAAGAACACGTAGGAGTAGTGGGAACAAAAAAACCCAGCGGAGTGAAACAGCGCAAACAAACACACAAACGGATAAAGCAATTCCAGCATGAAGCTCAGTTACACACGCAAAAAAAAAAGAGAAAAAAAACACGCTCCCCCCCCCCCCCAAAAAAAAAAAAAAAAAAAATCCAGCATTCATAAAAATAACCACCACCATCACCACCACTATCACCATCACCACCACCACCACTATCACCATCACCACCACTATCACCATCACCACCACTATCACCATCATCATCACCACCCCACACAACACCAGCCAACGTTAATAGTAAGTTACAACAAAAAACAACAACGAAACAAGAAAAAAAAACTACGACAAACAAGAGAATTGGACTCGCTCGCAGATAACAAGATTAACACACCAAAATTAAAACTCAATGGCCACATCCAACGTAGCTAATTGCCGGAAAAGCTAATGGCCGCGTGATAAAATTCGGCGGGGAAAAATTTAACAAAGGGGCTCCAGCGGGTGAGTGTGGATGTGTTTTTGTTTAGAATTCCCCCGCGTGGTTACAGAGGAAGAGAGAAAGGGAGACATGCTGGCGGTCTGTGAGGCAACGTATGGCCTTAGGAGATTGCAATAAGGTTTGAGAAGGAGGTATGGGTGAGAGAAAACTCCGGCTTACTAAGAGGAAGGGAGATATATTGACTTAGTGTGATCCAACGTGTGCCTCTAAGAGATTGCAATAAAGCTTAAGAAGGAAGTATGGCTTAGAGAAAAAAACAAGTAGTGTGGCTTATAAGAGGTGTGTGTGATATGAAGAGGTGAAAATAAGGTTAGGTGGATGTGATAGCAAACTAGGGTGTCATATTGATTTAGGGTAGATGGTGTAGCTTAGAAATATCTGCAGTGTGGCTTATATAAGAATGTGATGCAATGGAGGTGAATGTGACAGGGAGGTGTGACTTAAATATTAGAAGGGTGTGACTCAGCAAACCGGGATGTGATTTTTGGCTTGGCAAGGTGGTGTGACTTAGGACCATCTGCAGTGTGGTTTAAATAATGTGAGAGAAGGTGAAGGCCTCTTACAGACTCCTCATGTTCTTGTGATCTGTAGGCGACGTGGGGGTGAAGTGAGACTCAGGGATGTGACATCTGAGTTGGGCTAATGAAATGTGGCTGCTGGAGATGTAAGAAATGGCCAGCAGGTGTATATCAGGTGTGCTCACTGAGGGATATGAGCGATGGTTTGGCAGGGGAAGGGATGACGGTAAGGTATGGCAACGTGATATCAGGTAGGGCCAGGTGGGGGAACAAGTGCGACGAAGAGTATTCAGCCTCATATATAGTGAGAAAAAACAGGAATAAAAGGTTTCAAGGATATTCAGTTTTTGATTTAATAAAACTAAAAATATAGATGTTAAAATATTGTAAGCGTAGAGAAATTTCAAGGCAATGAGGTTATTCTTACTTTTACGATAATATTTTTCACACCTGTCACAATGCACTGAGGAGAAATGACAGGCTTCTTAGTGATAAAACGAACAGGAACACAATAAGATTCCTCAACCATGGCGTGTACGACTTTTCATCATACACAAACACACAAACACACACGCACACCCTCTCCCTTCCCTCCCCAACACACATACCTCCTCTCTCCCTACCCTTCCCCCCCACAGACCCCTTTCCCCTCCTCCCTACTCACACATACCCTCTCCCCTTTTCTCTACCCCCCTCACAGACATATACCCCCTTCCCCTTCCCCTCCCACCACACATAACTCCTTCTCATTCCCCTATCTACTCAACATACCCCCTTTCCCTCCCTCCTTCCTTACCCCCCTCCCTCCCTGTCCCCATTCCCTCCATCCCTCCACACACAAACGAAGTAAAAGCCACAGGTATTCCCAGGACGCGAATCATTCTCGATCAAATCTCTCCCGCGGGACGAGTCTTTCACGCCTCGGTCTTGCGCGCTGAGGTGAGACGCGGCAGCCCCTTAATGAGACAGGTAAAATCTACGCCAGGTGAAAAATAGAATTAGGCACTGAAGACACCTCGCAGGATTGGACAGGTGGTATGTGTGTGTGTGTGTGTGTGTGTGTGTGTGTGTGTGTGTGTGTGTGTGTGTGTGTGTGTGTGTGTGTGTGTGTTATAAATCTCCTCTCTTTCTTTCTCTCATTTCCGTCTTCTCTTCTCTCTTCCTTCTTCTTCTCTCTTTCTCTCCTTCTCCCTCTCTTCCTAAAATAAAACGTTCATTTCACTTATTAGGCTCAAGAATCTTACCTGCCTTACATCATTTATATTTTTTTTACTTCCGAGTGTTATTATTTTCCTTCCCCTCGAGGATTTCCTTCTTCTTTTCTATCTTCCTTCCTCTTCTCTCTTACTCCCCCCTCTCTCTCTCTCTTCCTATAAATAAACCCTTCAATTCACTCATTAGGCTCAAGAATCTTTCCTGCATCATTTTTCATATTCTTTTTTACTCCCGAGTGTTATTATTTTCCTTCCACTCGAGCATTTCCTTCTTCTTTTCTCTCTTCCTTCTTCTCCTCTCTTTCTCTCTCTCTCTCTTCCTATAAATAAACAGTTCAATTCACTCATTAGGCTCAATAATCTTTCCTGCATCATTATTTATATTCTTTTTTACTCCCGAGTGTTATTATATTCCTTCAACCCGAGTATTTCCTTCTTCTCTTTCTCTCTTCCTTCTTCTCTCTTTCTCTCTTTCTCTCTCTCTCTCTCTCTTCCTATAAATAAACCCTTCAATTCACTCATTAGGCTCAAGAATCTTTCCTGCATCATTATTTATATTCTTTTTTACTCCCGAGTGTTATTATTTTCCTTCAACCCGAGCATTTCCTTCTTCTCTTCCTCCCTTTACTCAATTTTATCTCCCTTTACCCTTTAATCTTTCCACCTCCCCTTCAACACTCCGCGACCCTCCCCTCTTACCTCACCTGGCCCCTCAAATTGGCAGGTAAGGTGGACCCGCCTCGCCGCCCCCCGCGCCTCCATTACCTGGGCCCTCACCTGTGCTCCTCGTAACTACCTGTGGGGCCAATTAGTGGGGGCTAAGTGAGGCAGGCGCAGCAGGTAAAGGTGGGGATGTAGGGCCACGCATGATAGACGTACATAAATACACACGCGTACATGGGTTAAAACGCACAAACACACCCACATATATTATACAGACATTCATTTAAATACATACATACATTCATGCGGATTCATGTATAAATACACACATTCATTCATACAAACATCCCTGCATACATAGATTTGCATATAAAACCTCTCATTCCCGATAAAGAACACTCCTGCACACACACACACACACACACACACACACACACACACACACACAGAACCCTAACCCCCCCTCCCACACACACATACAGCCCCTCCACACCCACCTAACCCCTCCAAACACACACACACACACACACACACACACACACACAGCCCCTCCCCCCCACCCCCACCCCTACACAACAATCCCCATTCTCTCACGCCCCCACACGTCCAGGGGAAGGGCCCATCTCCACCCAGGGACGGCCGGCTGCCTGTGTTGTGCCTGGTGGTGCTGTCCCCCCTCCAACACACGCCTGAACGACCGCCACTTGCACGAGATGGCCCACGGGAGCATCACAGGCAGGGACTCAGGCTCAGATGGAGAAGTTTATGCCCCGCGCCGCCATAATAACACTTGTAGACTCCTGCGCTAAGGGTGTTTTCGGTGTTCTTTTTTTGTTGTTATTCTCTTGCGGTGCACTAGTAAGGAGGAGTAAGAGGAGGAGGAGGAGGAGGAGGTGAAGGATTATGAAGATTTACCTGCGGTGTTGCTCGGGTAATTTTAGCATTCCTTGTCGCTTCCTCATAATCTCACCTGTCATCTAATTAGCTCGCGTCCCACACCTGTTATACACTTTTCTCATAATGGCTCATAATTCATCACTCCCTCTGCCTCCTATCCCTGCGTCCCTGTCCTTCTCTTCCCTTCCTCTTCTCCTCTTCTTACCCCTGTCTTCCTCCTCTCATCTTCCCTCTTATCCTTCTCTTCCCTTCCTCTTCTCCTCCTCTTCTTACCCCTGTTTTCCTCCTCTCATCTTCCCTCTTATCCTTCTCTTCCCTTCCTCTTCTCCTCCTCTTCTTACCCCTGTCTTCCTCCTCTCATCTTCCCTTTTATCCTTCTCTTCTCTTCCTCTTCTTCTCCTCTCTTACCCCTGTCCTCCGCCTCTTATCTTCCCTCTTATCCTTGTCGTCCTCTTCCCTTCCTCATCTTCTCTTCTTCCTCTTTACCCCTGTCCTCCTCTTGCCTTCCTTCTCTCCTTTTCATTCATTCCCCCTGTCCTCTTCCCCTCTTTCTTCTTATCCCAATCGTCCTCCTCCTGCTCCTTCCTATCCATTTCCTCCTCCTTCTCACTTCCTTTGCTTCCTTTCCCATGTCTCCTTTATATTTCTTTCCTCCTCCTCTCTTCTTCATTTTTATTCATCCTCTGTCCTCCTCCTCCTTCTCTAACTCCTCTTGCTCCTCCTCCTCCTCCACCTCCTCCTCCTCCTCTCTCGCCCCCCTCCTCTAATCTCAATTAACCTGATACCTGCGGGGTCCGGTAGGTGAACCGGAGCCTCACCTGAGCCCCGCGTGAGCAGGTACGAGTGTAAAGACGAACTTGATGATATAATGAGGACGCGGAGAGACGAAAGATTTTCCTGATTTGGGGTTAAAGTGTGTGTGAGGGGGGAGAGGAGGAGTTGTGTGTGTGTGGAGGGGGGGTTGTGTGTGTTGGGGGAGGGACAAGGGCTGTGTGTGTGTGTGTGTGTGTGTGTGTGTGTGTGTGTGTGTGTGTGTGTGTGTGTGTGTGTGTGTGTGAGAGATAGATAGATAGATATAGAACGATAGATAGATAAATAGATACATGAAGAGTGGGAATGATATATAGATTGATAGATAAGGAGAGTGTGAGACCAAATTTGTTATATATAATGTGTGCATCTTCAATTACAATCAAAGGAAAAAAAAAAAACACACAACAACGTTACTATAATTTCCTTCGATTATATACTCCGAGATTTCTTCGCTTTCACAGTCCTCCTCCTCCTCCTCCTCCTCCTCCTCCTCCTCCTCTTTACGATGTAGTCCACCTTTTCTCTTTCCCTTTTCTCCTCCTTCTCCTTGCGTATGTGTATGTGTGTGTGTGTGTGTGTGTGTGTGTGTGTGTGTGTGTGTGTGTGTGTGTGTGTGTGTGTGTGTGTGTGTGTGTGTGTGTGTGTGTGCGTGTGTGTGCGTGCCATCCTCATCAATATTGCAACGTACACTTTTTGCCCTCGTTGTCTCTCCTAGCTAATGCCTCTCCGAGTTCTCCTACGCGCGCTACATTCACTCTCTCCAGACGCATAAGATTCATTTTTTAGCTAATATAAAACAAGCAAAATGTGGACGAAATATGCAAAGAATTACGACAAACCAGCAATTTCCTTTTCCACGGTTAAGGAAGGATAAGAGGGAAGAGAAGCGAATGAGAGGGAGAGAGAGACGAAGAGGAGCAGGAGAAAGCAGCGAAGGAGAAGGAGGAAATGCCTGGAGGAGAAATAGGAGGAGGAGGAAGAACTAAATGGGGTGGAAAGCAAAAAAGGACAATAACAGTAATTAGAAGGAAGTAAATAGTGGAGTTAAGACAGCCATAAATTAAGAGGAGGAAGGGGAGGTAGATGAGTGGGAGGAAGAGGAAGAGGAGGAGGAGGAGGAGGGAACAGGGGACATGGAATACGAAAACAACAACAACAAGTATCAAGATGAGGGGAGGAAAGAGGAAGCAAAGAGAAAAATGAGAAGGAAGAATAAAAAGGGAAGGGAGAGTAGGAGGAGAAAATTGCATAGAAGAAGCAGGGGTAGGAAGGAGGAAGAGGAGGAGGAAGAAGAGGAGGAGCAAGAAGGTACCAGGAAGAGGAGAATAAGGAGGAGGAAGAGGAGAGGAGAAGAAAGAATAGGGTGCATAAGGGAGAGAAGGAGGAAACATCATAGGAGAAACAGCAAGGAGGGAGGTAACAGGAAAAGGAGAAAGAAGAAGAGGAAGAGAAATAATAGGGAACAGAAGGGAAAAAAGGCAGGAAGGAGAAAAAAGACAGCAGGAGGAGGAGGAAGAGGAAGAAACGGAGGAGAAAGAGGAGAAAGAAGAGGTTTGAGAAGGAAGAATAGGAAGAATCATAGATGCAGCAAGGGGAAGAAAAAGGAAAACGGTAACAGAAGGAGAAAAAAGAGGAAGAAGAAGAGGAAGAAGAGGAGGAATAAGGGATCGAGAGGGCATCCAAGAGAGGGAAAGAGAGATGATTTCGTGCGGGGCCAAAGAAGGTCAGAGGCAGAAGAGGAAAAATACGGTCAGATCGCGTGTGTCGGGTCCCGCGAGCAGCTACCTCAGGTGTTTTATGCCGTACGCAAAACAAAGGTTAATGAGGCGCCCGTTCGGAGGCGAGATGCAGAACAGAAGTAGGAATGTACGGGAAGGACTGTGCGGGGGTGGGTGGGGGGTGGAGGAGTTGGGGGGTTGTATGGGGGGGGAGTGAGTGGGGGGAGTGGGGTTGTGTGTGTGTGTGTGTGTGTGTGTGTGTGTGTGTGTGTGTGTATTTATTTTGGATGTGCGTTTCTCTTCAATTGTCGCAGTTGTTGTTGTTTGCTGTTGTTTGTCGTCGCCTTTGAAATACCCTCCCCCTCCTCCTCTTACCCCTCCCTCTCCTCCTCCTCCTCCTCCTTCTCCTCCTCCTTCTGTTTATCATCATCATCATCATCATCATCAGTTACAGACAATAATGATACAACTATTTATATATTATGTAGACCGACTATGCAATAACTAAAACGACACACACACACACACACACACACACACTGACGGCTATCGAGGGACCGTACGAGTCTTGTCTTCACTCACTCCGATTATAATCAGGAGCAAGACAACAACATCACAGCTGCTGCCACCTTGAGAGAGAGAGAGAGAGAGAGAGAGAGAGAGAGAGAGAGAGAGAGAGAGAGAGAGAGAGAGAGAGAGAGAGAGAGAGAGAGAGAGAGAGAGAGAGAGAGAGAGAGAGAGAGAGAGAGAGAGAGAGAGAGAGAGAGAGAGAGAGAGAGAGAGAGAGAGAGAGAGAGAGAGAGAGAGAGAGAGAGAGAGAGAGAGAGAGAGAGAGAGAGAGAGAGAGAGAGAGAGAGAGAGCATATAGATAGCAGTAAATATCCTAAGACACAGGGAATACAAACAATCACTATAACAACAACAATGAAAAAACAAAACTAATGACAACAATAGTGGGTTAAGGAATGCTGAGGTAAGCTGAGGTAAGGGTAGGTGAGGTGACGTAAGGTAAGGTGGGACGACGTAAGGTAAGGTGAGTTGAAAGGTAAGGTGATGTTAGGTGAGGTGAGATGAGGTAGAGTGAGATGAAGTTTAGTGATATTAGGGTAGATTAGGAGAAGTTAATTAATGTGATGTGTTTTAAGGTGAGGTAAGGTGAGGTGGTATTATGGTATTGAGGTAACGTGAGGTGAGATGACGAGAGGTTCAGTGATATAAGCTGAGGGGGGGTTTATAATAGGTAAGATAAGGATAATTGATATGAAGTGGGTTTAAGTAAAATGAGGTGAGGTGAAGTGAGATGAGGTGATATGCGGTGATATGAGGTGAGGTGAGGTAAGGTTAGGCGACACATACAAAGATTAGGAAAGAAAAAAAGTGATTTGAAGAGAGGTCAGATGAAGATAGGTGAGGTAGAAACGAGGTGAAGTGAGTTGGTGAGGTGAGGTATCGTGATAGAAGGTAAGGTTAAGAAAGAAAAGTGATATGAAGTGAATTGAAGTGAAGAGAGGTCAGGAGAAGATAGGTGAGGTAGAAACGAGATCAGATGAGATGATGAGGTGAGTTATAGTGATGGAAGCTGAGGTTAGGAAAGAAAAGTGATATGAAGAGAATTGAAGTGAAATGACGTAAAAAAGAGGTGAGATGAGATGATGGAGGTGATTTAAGCTAAGGTTAGACAAGCAAAGAAGTGATGTGAAGTAAGAGGAAGTGAAAACAGTTTAAGTGAGGTAATATGAGGTGAGATGAGGTAATGTGAAGTGAGATGAGGTGAGATGATGTGAAGTGCGGCGTGTGGCAAGGTGAGGGAGGGCACGGCAAGGGTGGCAAGATTAAGACTCATAAACAATACAAATGCGAAACAGATGGAAGGATGGCAAGTCAGGGCCTGCCAAACGACCCTAAAAACTCTCTCTCTCTCTACGGCAAATATTCCACAAACCTCCCGCTGTCGCTATTATCTGGAGGAGGAGGAGGAGGAGGAGGAGGAGGAAGAGACGGAGGAAGAGAATGTTTATAGAAGGAAAAAATAGAAAACATTATGACCAATTTGGGAGAGAGAGAGAGAGAGAGAGAGAGAGAGAGAGAGAGAGAGAGAGAGAGAGAGAGAGAGAGAGAGAGAGAGAGAGAGAGAGAGAGAGAGAGAGAGAGAGAGAGAGAGAGAGAGAGAGAGAGAGAGAGCAGACTAGACTCACGAATATATATATAAAAAAAGAAAATAGAAACGGAACGCCCAATATAGGTAAAATGTGTGTGTGTGTGTGTGTGTGTGTGTGTGTGTGTGTGTGTGTGTGTGTGTGTGTGTGTGTGTGTGTGTGTGAGAGAGGGGAAAAAGAGGGAGGAAAGGATGAGAGGGGAACTGATGCCTCTTTGATGGGGTGCGTGTGGTGGTGGGGAGGGGGGAGGAGGGGGGGAGAGGGAGAAAGGGGAGAGGAAGAGGGGAAGGAGGGGAGGGGAAGGAGGAGGAAAGGGGAAAAGTGGAGGGTATTTCCGTGTAGTGGTGGTGGTGGGGGGGGGTGGTAGGGGTGGTAGTTACAGTATAATCTATTTACTTTTTATTTCATTTGTCTATTACTATTATTATTATTATTATTATTAGTATTGTTATTATTGTTGTTGTTGTTATTACTACTATTACTACTTATATTATTGCTACTTTTTTCTGAACTTTTCACTACAGACAATTGCCTCCCTCCCTCCTTCCCTCTCTCTCTTTATCCTCCTCCTCCTCCTCCTCCTCCTCCTCCTCCTCCTCTACTTCTTCCTCCATGATACGGCCACATAACTCGCACGAGACAGCCACGGAATGCAAACCTCTCTCTCTCTCTCTCTCTCTCGTTCGCTCGCTCTTTCCCTTCCTCTTACTCTTCCCACCCTGATTCACGCCGCCTATATTTGCATTTTCTCTCTGCCAAATTGCTTTTTAATCTTGCGAGCATTTTTCCGCCGGGGGGATAACTTAAAAAT
Source organism: Eriocheir sinensis (assembly GCF_024679095.1). Classification (NCBI taxonomy): domain Eukaryota; kingdom Metazoa; phylum Arthropoda; class Malacostraca; order Decapoda; family Varunidae; genus Eriocheir; species Eriocheir sinensis. Next base: position 9,882,207 of record NC_066556.1, read on the forward strand.
AACACGACGGAGAACACTTGTGAAGGCTAACTCATTCTTGACGTAAGGGGGGGAGGAAGGGGAAGGGGGAGTGGAAAGGGGACTTGGGAGGAGAAGGAAGAGGAAGGGAAGGGAAGGGTAAGGAAGGGGAGTAGAGAGAGGGGGTCGCATTGTGTGAGAGAGTGTGTGGGGGAAGGTGAAGGTGGAAGAGATGAGAGAGGAAAAGGAGGAGGAAGAGGAGGAAGAAGAGGAGGAGGAGGAGTGTTAGGTTGAGGAGAGGAATTAAGGATGTTTATGAGCATGGAAATAGAGGGAGAAAGGCAAAATGTGAGGTGGTAGAGGAGGAGCAAGAGGAGGAGGAGGAGGAGGAGGAGGAGGAGGTTGAAAGTGAGGTATGGAAAAATAGAGAGTGAGGAAGGAGAGAGGAAATGGAAGGCGTAGGGATGAAAGGGAAGAGATAACAATGAGAGAGAGAGAGAGAGAGAGAGAGAGAGAGAGAGAGAGAGAGAGAGAGAGAGAGAGAAAATCTAGACCAAGAGAAATGAGAGTGGTAAGAGACAGTTGCTAAGCGCCCATAAACGTCAATAATAAAACTTCATGATAAAAATAAAAACAAATAAAAGACTCCTCTCTCTCTCTCTCTCTCTCTCTCTCCATGTATACCCCACGGATGAAAAAGAGAAAAAAATGTAGAGTTAAAACATGAATTTTCACTTGTATTTTTTCCATCGCCTCCCTACTCTCTCCCCTCACCCCTCCAAGCCCCTCACGCCTCACCCCTCTCACCCTTCCTTCCTCACCCCTGTCTCGGTCTCCCCTCCTCCTCTCCTCTCCCCTCTCTAGCAATTCCCTCCTCTCCCTTCCCCCTCCTTAACCCTCTTCCCTCCACTCCTCTCTCCCCTTTTCACCCCTCTCCCCTCTGCCCCCGCCTTTCGCACTCTCCTGCTTCCCCATCTCTCTTTCTTACCCTCCCCTTCTCACTCCCTCTCGCACTATCCTCCCCTTCATTCCTCACTCCCTTCCACGACCCCCATTTCACCTCCTCTCCACTTCTCCTGTTCCCCCCTCTTCTCCTTCCTCCTCGCACGCTGCCCCGCCTTGCCCCTACAGACAGAGGGCGATTACGGGCACAAAGGAACGCAAAGGACATTAAGCAGCGGCGTCGGATAAAGAAGCTCTCGGGTCATTACGTGGCGCGTGGAGGGAAGGAGAACCGCGGGAAGAGGAAGGTGATACGCGCTGCAGAAAAATGCGAGTGTGTGTGTGTGTAGGTGTGAGTGTAGCTTCGAGAATGCACATAAGAAGGGCTTTGAAGGAGGGACTAAGGAATAATAAATGTGTGTGTGTGTGTGTGTGTGTGTGTGTGTGTGTGTGTGTGTGTGTGTGTGTGTGTGTGTGTGTGTGTGTGTGTGTGTGTGTGTGTGTAGTGTAGATTGTTTGTGTAGATTGTTGTTGGTGGTGCAGAAGTATGCGAGTGTGTGTGTGTAAGTGTGAGTGTAGCTTACAGTATGCACATAAGAAGGGCTTTGAAGGAGGGACTAAAGAATAATAACTGTGTGTGTAGTGTAGGCTGTTTGTGTAGATTGTTGATGGTGGTACAGAGGTATGCGAGTGTGTGTGTGTGTGTGTGTGTGTGTGGAGGGGGGTATGAGTGTTGCTTAAAGTGTATACATAAGAAGGGTTTTGAAATAGGGACTAAGGAATGATAACTGTGTGTGAAGTGTAAGAGTTTTGTGTAGATTGTTGTGGTTGTTGATGCAGAAGTATGCGAGTGTGAGTGTCTGTGTGTGTGTGTGTGTGTGTGTGTGTGTGTGTGTGTGTGTGTGTGTATGTGTTGCTTAAAGTATGTACGGAGGACTTTGAATTGGGGCTTAGGAATGATAATTGTGTTGTGTTTGTGTAGATGTATCGGGTCATTACGTGGTGGAAGGAAGGAGAACGGCAAAAAGAGGAAGGTGATACGAGGAGCAGAAATTTGTGAGTGTGAGTGTAGGCGAAAATATATACTTAAGGAGGGAATTAAAGGAGAAACTGAGGAGAAAAAAATGTGAGGATGGAGCCCTAAACTAAAACAGAGACGGCTACTCCTACTCCTACTGCTCCTCTTCTTCTTCCTCCTCCTCCTTCTCCTCCTCCTCCTCCTTTTCCTCCTCCCTTTTTTCCTCCTACTGCTACTGCTGCCACTACTGTTTTAGCTAATTTTCCAAGGTTCAATGGCCGTCTTCTACGCCGGAAAATACGTCTATTCAACACAGGAGTGAACGAAAAGGTAAGAAATAGGCATTCAAATGAGAGACAGAAGAGGAGGAGGAGGAGGAATTGGAGGGTTAATGAGAGATCGAAGATGCTGAAAAGGATGACAGAGGAGAGAAGGAAGACATAGGGAAGAGAAACAGGGATAGAAATGAATACGACGTAATTAGGAAAAAAATTAAGAGAAAGACAAGGAGAGAAAAAGACAGAGAGACAGAGGGAGACACAGACAAGGACACACACAGACATACAGAAAGACAGACACAGACAGAGAGAGCCGGAGAGAGAGAGGGAGAGAGCGAGAGAGGGGGACAGAGTTAGAATACTATCGACGGTATTGACTCGGCCTGAAGCGAACCATTGCTTGCAACGACACATCTCTACGCCAGCTGCCTCCTGCCTCCCTCAACCCTCCCCTCCCTTGCTGTGTGTGTGGAGGCTGTGCTAATGCTGTGCCGGGGAGGAGATGGGGACGCTGCGAGGGCTGTGCGGGGGCCTAACGGAGTGCTGTTAGGGTCCCGCTGCGCTGTGGGTTTGCATACAATGGGTGCTGTGAAAGGGCTGTGGGACGCTCGCTTGGATTCAGGTCTGTTCCCGAGAGTGTGTGAGAGAGGGAGTGAGAGAGGAAGGGAGGAAGAGGGAGTGAGAGTGCGAGGGAGAGAGGGAGGGGGGAGGGGGGAGAGGAGTGTGTCTGTGTGATTAAAGTGTTATGTGGCAAATGGTAGCCGGCGACATGACAAGGAGGTGAAGGAAAATAATGTGACGGGATTTTATGCAAAGGCGTTTTATCTTTCACTCACACACACGCGCACACACACACACACACACACACAGGTAGGAAGGAAAATGTGAGCAAAAACGAGGAAAAGCAAGTAAGAAGAAAGATTGGGAGTAAAAAATTGGAAAGAAATACAGATGGAAGTGTTCGTAAGGCAAGGAAAGGTAAGGTAAGTAAAGGTAAGAGAGGAAAGGTAAGGAGAAGTAAGGAAAGAACGAACAGGACGAATAATAATAAAAGAATAATAAAAAGGGAAAAAGAAATGCATGGATACGTTCGAAAGCCAAGGAAAGGTAAGGAAAGGTAAGGTAAAGAAAGGTAGAAGAGGTAAGAAAGTGAAGGTGAGGAAAGGCAAGGAGGGAACGAAAAGGATGAAGTAAATAAGTAAAAAGATTGAGAAAACTATAAAAGGGAAAGAAAAATATATGGAAACCTTCGAGAGCCAAGGAGAGGTAAGGAAAGGTAAGGTAGGGAAGTAGGGCAAGAGAGGTAAGCGAGTGAAGGTAAAGAAAGGCAGGAAGAGAATAAAAAGGATGAAGTAAATAAGTAAAAACAATGGGAAAATAAAAAGGGAGAGAAAAAGATATGGAAACGTTCGGAAGCTAAGGAAAGGTAAGGTAGGGAAATGAGGGAAGAGAGGTAAGAGTGTGAAGGTGAGGAAAGGCAGGGAGAGAACGAAAATGATGAAGTAAATAAGTAAACATATTGAGAAAACTAAAAGGGAAAAAAATTATATGGAAACGTTCGAAAACCAAGGAAAGGCAAATTAAGGAAAGGTAATAGAGGTAAAAGAAGCAAGGACAGGTAAGGAAAGGTAAGCAGAGATAACGCAAAGGACGAATAACAACAACAAAAATAATACTAACGGAAGGAGAAATGCATGGAAACGTTCGAAAACCCAAAAAAAGCAAGGCAAAAAAAAAAAAAAAACCCGTAAGGTGTATCCAGGTAAGAGGCAAAAACAGGCAAGGCAAGGAAAGCAGTGCAAGGAAGGGAAGAGAAGGAGGGAGAGAGAGGAAGCGGAGGCAGGCAGGAAGGAAGGAAGGGAGGGAATAACAACATAAACAACACCTATAAAAAAAAGCCCCTCCACGGACATTTCTTTTTCCTTCCCCTTTCTTTCCGCGGCCCAGAAGGAGTGGAGTCGTGAGCACTTGCGGTCGTTCTGAAGGCGGCGCGAGGAGGAGATTAAGTCTTTCAATTCAATTAAGAGCCGTACTACAACCCTGGAGGAGGAGGAGGAGGAGGATGAGGAGGTGGAAGAGGTGGAGGAGGTGGTGGCGGTGAAGGAGGAGGAGGATGGGGTGGGGGGGATCATCTTCTTTAATGTAGCGCCTCTCTCTCTCTCTCTCTTGTCTTAATATTGTTTGGTGGTGATTCTCTTTCGTCCCTTTGAGTTTAGGTCTCTCCGTGTGTGTGTGAGAGAGATAAAGAAAGAGAGCTAGTTTCTTTCTCTTATCTTTCGTTCTTTTCTTTCTTGTTTTTTCTGTGTTCATTTTTTCATTTTTTTTTTCATTTTTTTTCTTTTTCGTCTTTTTCTATCCACTTCCTTTTCTCCTTTTTCTTCTTGTTCTTGAAATTCTTGTTCTGTTTTTTCTTGATCTTGTTCTTGTTCTTCGTCTTTTCTTTTATATCTTTTCCTTTTCTCCTTTTTATCTTCCTTTTCCTCTTCCCCTTCCTCCTCCTCCTCCTCCTCCTCCTCCTCGGCCTGGACTAAATCTCAAGGTCGCCAAGATGGTTTGCTGGCGAGACGTGACCAGGCCAAGACTTTCTCTCTCTCTCTCTCTCTCTCTCTCTCTCTCTCTCTCAAATACCCATCATATCTGGCTCTTTGTCTCCAATACTTTCCCGCTGTCTGACTCGCCTCGTCTTCTTCAGAAAGTTATTGTTCCGAGGTTCAGAATTCCCTAAAAAAACGAAAAAGAATAAGAAAATATAAAAACTCCCTTGATTTTCCTTTGTCTTCGACCCCAGTGACGTCATTCGCAAGAGTTAACGTTCTGTGATTAAACGAAAGGACGGACGGTATTGGGGTAGCGGAGTGGAGGTAAGTATTTCACCTGTCAAGTTTCGGGACACCTCCAGGTTGTTCTTGTTTTAAATTAATCCGTATATTACCTGAAGGGAGGCGGCGTTCACGGCATTCCTTTTGTACCCGAAGTGACATTGGATTAGTTCATATGAGTGTTAATTAAATCTCCCTTTCTCCTCCTCCTCCTCTTCTATTGCTTCTTCCTCCTCCTCCTCCTCTTCTATTGCTTCTTCCTCCTCCTCCTCCTCTCATCCGTATGGTTCTAATGTTCTTGTTCTTGTTCTTGTTTTTGCTTTGTTCTTGTCCTTTTTCTTTTTCTTCTTCCTCTTCTTCCTCTTCTTCTTCTTCTTCTTCTTCCTCTTCTTCCTTCTCTTGTGCGTCCTCGTCTTCATCTTCGTCTTCCTTCTCCTCCTCCTCCTTCTCATCTCCGGTTGCTAGATGTTCTCCTCCTCCTCCTCCTCCTCCTCCTGCTGCTTCCCTTCTCTCTTCTTCGTATTCGCCACATATTTTCGTTCCTCGCATAGCTCTGATTTTCCGTCTTTCTTCCTCTTGCTTCATCTGCATTCCTTTGTTTGTTATATTCTCTCTCTCTCTCTCTCTCTCTCTCTCTCTCTCTCTCTCTCTCTCTCTCTCTCTCTCTCTCTCTCTCTCTCTCTCTCTCTCTCTCTCTCGTTTCTTTCTCTCTCTCTCTCTCTCTCTCTCTCTCTCTCTCTCTCTCTCTCTCTCTCTCTCTCTCTCTCTCTCTCATTAACATTTCTCCACCCTTCATCGCTTCTTTCCCCTTCGCACGGCAGTTATCAGATGCTCTCCTCTTCCCTCTTTATCGGTCCTCTTCTCCGCTTCGACAGTTATTTCATTCTCTTCCCCTTCCTCGGTGGCGTTTTTTACCTCAACTCCTTCCATTCGCTTGTCTCTCTCCCTCCTCCTCCTCCTCCTCCCACAATTCAAAAAAAAACAATTCAATAACAAATACATTTCTCGACATCGGCAGGTGAGTTGTTCGCAACATGGAAACTGCAGAAGTGGTTAGCGCAGAGCTGGAAGAGAAACCTTCAAAATCAATTGATCGCCACTTTGCTTCAACGAGGAGTGAACCACGAATGAGTGTTCCCAAGAGTAGAGCTTTTAATCCCCTTCTCCATGCAAGCCACTCCTGCAAAAACGGATTAATTAAATTCACCGAACAGCCTATTAGTCTAATGGTAAGCAACTTGCTGCCTGCCTGCTAGTCCATGTTTCCATGTTTCCTCTTCCTCTTCTTCTTCGTCCGTCTCTACCTCAGACTCCTCTTCGTCATTTTCCTTTTTTTTTCTTTTTTTAGTTTGGTTTTGCTTCGATATTCCAGTCCTCTTGCTCCTGTTTCTTCTTCTTTTTCTTTATTTCTTTATTTTCTTCCTCTTTTGGGTTTTAGTTTTTTTCTTCTTCTCCTTCGCTTTCTCCTCTTTTTCTATTCTTTGTTTGGTTCTTTTCCCCACAATCTGCTCCTCCTGCCTCTCCTATTCCTTCTATTTCTTCTTTTTTCTCTTTTCCTTTTATTTTCCTTTTCTCCTTATTCGTTTCTCTTGCCATTCCAGTACCTCCTCTTTTTTTTTTCTTTCTATTTTTACCTTTTCTCCCTCTCCTCCTCCTCCTTCTCCTCCTCCTCTTCTTCTTCTCCTCCTCCTCCTCCTTTCTTTTTGCTGACTCCCCTTTTGGTGTCTTTCTACTTTTTTCTTTATTCAGATTTTTTCTTTACTCAGCCTTTCCTTCTACGCAACATTCTCTCTCTTCCTTCGCTGACCGAGTCCCTCCTTTTGTTTTCTTGTTTTCCTTCTCCCTGCTAATAATCTGTGTTTCATTCCTATTTTTGTTATCACTGTTTTCTTTAGTGAGTGTTACTTACTGTTATTCTTCGCTATCTATTCATCGATACCTATTTGTTTTCTTTTCCTCAAGTTTCTCAGTCTATACCTTACTCACCTATGTATGGCTTTTTTCAATCACTCAATTAATATACCAATCTATCTATCTGTCTCGGTATCAATGTATCTATTTATTTATTTGCCTACAGTTAAGCTCTCTCTGTGTATGTATGTTTGTATGTTTGTATGTATGTATGTATGTATGTATGTATGTACCTATTCTCCTATTTTTCTTTCTTTGTCTGTCTGTCTGTCATAACTTTCCGCACTTTCTTTTCCTCGAAGCTCACAACATCTCTCTCTCTCTCTCTCTCTCTCTCTCTCTCTCTCTCTCTCACTCACTAAAAAATCATCTTCCATTCTCTCTATTCTCTCTTTCTCTCCCTGTTTCGGTATATATTTTTCAACTCTCTCTCTCTCTCTCTCTCTCTCTCTCTCTCTCTCTCTCTCTCTCTCTCTCTCTCACTCCCATCATCATCAGCTATCGCCTTTTCCCCTTCATTTATCGCTGTTGTCACCATTCTTCCCTCGCTTCCACCCTCTCCTCGCGCCATCACCTGCACAAGTAAGTCAACCAATCACAAACTTCGGTGCCTCAGGCGTCCAGGAGAGGGCCAATGGGCGCGTTTACTGGGCTCTAGAGGGGATGCTACACGCTCCCTGATTGGCTGAAATTTCTCCCCCTCACGCTTACCACCACGACCCGACCGATCACAAGTAAGAATGTAAGTTTTTTTTTGTGTGTATGTGTGTGTGTTTTTATTATCATGGCTCAAGTTTCCCTTCTTCTTTTGTTTTCCATTTTTATTTGCTCCTCTTCCTCCTCCTCCTCCTTTATCTCTTTCCCTTCTTCCTTCCCTTCATCCTTCCCTTCCTTCCCTTCTTCCTTCTTCCACGAAAATTTGGAGAAAGGCGAAACTTGGGCGATTGAAGAAGCAAAGAATGTGCAACCTAAATAGCTTTTACTGAACTTCCTCTCCTTCTCTCTCTCTCTCTCTCTCTCTCTCTCTCTCTCTCTCTCTCTCTCTCTCTCTCTCTCTCTCTCTCTCTCTCTCTCTCTCTCTCTCTCTCTCTTTCTCTCTCTCTCTTCACAGGTAGGCATCTCCGGCGTCAGGTGCAAAGGGCAGGTGAGAGGCAAAGGTGAACGCAACAGGTGTAAGACGAAAGGCAGGTAGAAAAGGTGGGGCTTCAGGTGATGGGGGGGAGGGAGGGGGGGGGAGGAAGGGAGAGGAGGGAGAGGGAGAGGAGGAACACAAAAGTAGGATGCAACAGGTAGGCCTACACACACACACACACACACACGCACACACAGGTAAACACTTAATTCGAGCACAAAGGTAAGGTACTGCAGGTAAAAAACTAGAGTCGCAAGTTTAACATACAAACCACAAAGGCTAGTCAACTCTCTCTCTCTCTCTCTCTCTCTCTCTCTCTCTCTCTCTCTCTCTCTCTCTCTCTCTCTCTCTCTCCCAGGCAACTGTCAATTTCCTTCCAAGATTTTCCGAGAGCAAAACTTTATCGAATTTGGCGGAAACTCGATTTGGTAGGTTTGTGGAGATCACGTGACTCGCAGAGGAAGGGAGGGAGGGAGGAGGAGAGGAAGAGGAAGGAGGGAGGAGGAGAGAGAGGGAGGAGAGAGAGAGAGAGAGAGAGAGAGAGAGAGAGAGAGAGAGAGAGAGAGAGAGAGAGAGAGAGAGAGAGAGAGAGAGAGAGAGAGAGAGAGAGAGAGAGAGAGAGAGAGAGAGAGAGAGAGAGAGAGAGAGAGAGAGAAACAGGTAGAAAAATAGCATGTTAGATAACTTTTCTTACATAATAAAAAAAGAAAACAAACAAACTCATACAAACACACACAATATATAACATTAACACCCTCCTTTACCTCCCAAAATCTCTCTCACTCTCTCTCTCTCTCTCTCTCTCTCTCTCTCTCTCTCTCTCTCTCTCTCTCTCTGCCCCCTCATTTTAAATACACGACAACAAGCAAGCAACAGTAGCAGGCCTTCCCGCCGTCTCTCACACACCCCGCTTTGCCCGACCCTCCGCCTGCGCCTCCCACACTCTACTCTCGTCCCAGCAATCGCGTTTCACACCTCCAATCAGCAGTGTGTGACGGGGGGCAGCAGGAGAGGATCAAGGACAGGAAGGGACAGGTTCACGGGGCTGAGGAGAGGGAAAAGGCGATGGAGAGTAGGTGTAGAGGAAAGGAAAGAATTGAAAAGTGAACTGGAGTGTTTTTTTTTTTAATTTTTTAGCAGAGACAGTTCAAGAGCATAACAATAATAAAAAAGCCAGCTACTTACTACTCCTGTGTTGTGAGTTTTGTTAGATAAGGTGCGTTTTGAGGAAGTAGGAGGGGAAAAAGGCTATGGGGAATTAGAGAAGAGGTGAGAAAAGGGTTGATAAGGGGACTGAGGTGTTGTGAATGGAGCTTGGTTAGATATATTAGGATTTGGAAGGAGGTAAGAAGTGTGATTGGGGTTTAAGAGAGGAGTGTGGTGCTGGGGAGGAAATTTGAGGGGAGGAGAGGGCAGAGGGGGTAGTTGGCAATTAAGGGGAAGGAAAAAGTATCGAAAGCGTTGAGAAGGGAAGAGGTTAAGAGAGGAGTGGGGTGCTGGGGAGGAAATTTGAGGGAAGGAGAGGGCAGAGGGGGTAGTTGGCAATTAAGGGGAAGGGAAAAGGTATCGAAAGCGTTGAGAAGGGAAGAGGTTAAGAGAGGAGTGGGGTGCTGGGGAGGAAATTTGAGGGGAGGAGATTGCTGAGAGGGTAGTTGGCAATAGAGGAGAAGCAAAAAGGTATCGAGAGGTTTGAAGAGGGAAGAGGAGAGTTACTGAGGAGGCAAGAGGTGAGGATAAGCATGTGAGACGAGGACAAGAATAAGAAATAAGAATACGGAATGTTTAAGTGAATGGAAGGGAACTAAGGAGGTAAGGAAGTGGTGCTTTGAATGAATTATACAAAAGAGGAGGAAGAGGAGGAAGGTAGGGAGGAGAGAGAAAGAGGAAAAGTAAAAGAAATAACACGGAAAGGAGGGAAGAAGGAAGAAAATATGTGTGAAAGGAGAAGAAGCGAGAAGAGAAAGTAATATTATAAACACCAGCAGCGGCACCGAGAGAAAGAGAGAGAGAGAGAGAAAGAGAGAGAGAGAAAGAGAGAGTTACACGGAATAACACATAAAATTACACCCGGGAACGAGGAGAGAGCAATAGAAAAACGTGATTACACAAGACAAGGATGGACGTGAGGAGAAAGGATTAAGGCAACAGAGAGGGTAGGAGAGGGCGAGGCGCGAGGGGGAAGGAAGAGATATACACGGGCTAAGGGATCAGGTGGAACGGGAATGGTATTGAGGTCATGGTTATACGCTCCTGAGGGAAAAAAGGGAAAGGGTGAATAAGGAAAGGAAGAGGGTCAGTACTATGCAAGAGAAGAGAAAGGAGGTGTGAAAAAACTGAAAAGGATTATGTGGTATGGAAATCGTCTTGAGGTCATGATTATTCACTCCCAGGGGAAAAAAAAGATGTGAAGGGTGAAGAAGGAGAAGAAGAGGGTCAGCGCTATGGAAGAAAACGACAAACTGGGTGTGAAAAAAAAACTAAAAAGGATCATGTGGTATGGAAATGGTCTTGAGGTCATGATTATTCACTCCCAGGGGAAAAAAAAGATGTGAAGGGTGAAGAAGGAGAAGAAGAGGGTCAGTGCTATGGAAGCAAACGAAAAATGGGGTGTATAAAAACTACAAAAGGATCAAGTGATAGGGAAATGGTCTTGAGGTGATTGTTTTACGCTCCTAATGAAGAAAAGAGGAAGGGTTAAGAAGAGGGTCAGAGCTATGGAAAAAGACTGAAGAGGGATGTTTTAATATGATGTGAAGAAAACCAAACCCAGCACACGTTATTTAAGTTGGGTTTAAGTTGCATAAAATAAGATTCAACAAAGACATAGACAAGAATTGGATTACGAACAGGGTGGTGGATGACTGGAACAGGTTTAGCAGCCATGTTGAGTGTCAATACGATAGACAAATTCAACTAAAGACTAGATAAATTTATGAACATTGACGTCAGGTGGGGTTGGGTTCGTAGGAGCTACCTTGCATATGACTAACCGCCTCTTGCAGACTCCTTATTTTCTTACGTTCTTATAATACTCATGATAAACTATATAAAAACTCATCTCTATTATTCACTCTTATTCATTTACTCACCACACATCACTACCACTGCCTCTTCTCCTCCCCTCTTCAATACCACATACAGACACCATCATCACCACCACCACCACCACCACCACTATCACCACCTTCCTAACTAAAGCAATACATCCCTCATCTATCCCTTAACAGACACACACAAACTTACTCACACATACACAGACACACACACACACACACACACACACACACACACACTCTCTCTCTCTCTCTCTCTCTCTCTCTCTCTCTCTCTCTCTCTCTCTCTCTCTCTCTCTCTCTCTCTCTCACATACACACACACACACACACCTCACCACCCTTCAGGCCCGCCACCAATACCTCCTCCAGCAGTTCGCCACCAAACTCCTCCACCACCCACGACACAGGAACCTGCTCCCCCCGGTAGCCCACCCTACCCGCTACAATGTCCGTCCGACACCACAACAAGCTGCTCCCCATACGTGCACGCACAGACAGGTACAAGAAAAGTGCGATACCGACAATAGTGGAAATCCTTAACACATAGACACTCTACTCCTAAGTTAATTTTAAGTTTGTAATTTTAATGATCTCCATATATAATAAGTATATTTTCAGCTCTCGAGCATCTCATCCCTAAAAAAACCGTATATTATTATTATTATTATTATACACACACACACACACACACACACACACACACACACACACACACACACTCACGAACACACACACCTCTATTAAACCCTCAGCATTGCATTACCAGCCACCAGCGAGCGAAAGAGAGAGAGAGAGCAGGAGAAAAATATCGCTAAAAGAAGAGTAATTTGGGGACACAGCCGCGGACGTACTTTAGAATATTAAACTCCCGGGTCTTGCCTCTCGCTGCCGGCCCCCGAGGCTTTCGTTCCTATTATCAAGCTGCCCAAGCCCGCACAGAAGCCCCATTGTCCCGCCCGTGTGGAGTGAAAGCCTTGGTCGGGTGGCTGGAAGGAGGAAGCACCGATAGCAAGGCCACAGGTGTTACGTGACTCGGGACAGGTGTAAGGTGATAATTGGGTTTTTGGTTTGGTTATGTTTTCTTAGTTTTATTAGGGTGAGGGGGTGAGGGAAGGGAGATCAAGGGGTGCAAAAAAGTGATTGTTATCTTTTATTTTGGTTTTGAATGATTTTTTTTTTTTTTGAGGGGATCAGCAGTGATTTGCAGGCTTTTTTACCATTGTTTTCTTTGTTTTTTCCTTGAGCTGTTTCCTTTACTGTAAAAAAAGTGATAATTGCTTTCTTGTTTGGTTTTCGAGTGTTCTCTTACTTCTGTTTTCTGTTTTCTTTTTTTTTAGGGGATGGGGGGTGGGAAGGAGTAGATTTGAACGTTTTATGTTAGTTTATCGTTCTCATTCTCGTTCTCATATCGTTCTTAATTTGATGTCTTAAATAATTGATAAGTGAGTTTGGTTTCTGTTTTCTTTATTCATTTTTCGTTTTTTTATTTTTATTTTTTACATCTTCGCCTGTAGCTCCGGTAGGCTTGTTTTGGAGGGGCCTGATGATATGGCCCAGCCCGTTGTGGCGCAGGCCAGTGTTTATAGTGGCGCCATCTTGCATTGGCTCATGCTGCCCTCCCGGAGCTCATCTTTAATCCTAGAATCTAGAGTCCGGGTTGATAGGTGGTCATCTGGACAGCATGTGGGTAGTTTTAAGCCACTCGGCGGCGGCTGAAAAATCCCAGCTTGGTGGCACCAGTCGGGTATTGAACTCACGTCGTCCCGATCGCGGCGCCGTCACGCTATCCACTCAGTCACCGCCTCCCCGGTGGTGGATGTACTCACTCCGTTTCGCGATAATGTTTCTTTTGTATATTTTTGTTCTCGTTCCTTGTTCTTTTTTTGCAGTGAGACAGTAGAGTGCGCGTCCTATTCAAGCTTTTCGCCTCGTTCTTTGTTTTCATTTTTTCCCTCCGCCTCTTATTCCTACTCCATTTGTGCTGCCTCATTCTGTTCTTTTCGTTCTTTCACTCCTTTTATCATCTGATGCTACTATTGTTTTTTTATCCTCTTCCTCCTCCGTCTTTTTCTTCTTCTTTTTCCATTTTCTGTTATTCTTTTCTTCTTTTTTCTTCTTCCTCCTCCTCCTCCTCCTCCTCCTCCTCCCTCTCCATGTTCTCCATGTTTACTCCTCCGCGGGACTGATTGACAAAAGGCTCGCAGCGACAGTTCCCAGGTGGGTGAGGGGACAGGCAGTAAGCACAGGTAAACAAAGGCTTCTCCTCCTCCGCCAATGACACGGCTTCCCTTGGGAGACGACCAATCAGACACGAAGCCGTGCATGCCTCAGCCAATCAGTGGATCCCTCGAACACCCGCCACGAGAATACCGACTGATTCCTCTTAGGCGATCAACGAGCCACCAAAATCCATCCCAAGGAGACGGAGAATATTGGAGACAGTGTTTATGGATGACTAAATGGCTGCATGATGGATGGCTGTAGAAGGTTATTTAACTTAAGAAGCCTTGAATAGTGAACACAGATGACTGAGGATGGCTGAAAGAGGAGAATCTGAATGACGGAAAGCGAAAAAGAATAAGAAACAAAATAAAGAAAGTAACTAAGAAGCATGCATGATGGAGACATGAAAAGTGACTTGAAAAAGCTTATAGGTAAAAGAGGAAATAATTAGAAAAGAAACCGAATAAGGCTTGACATTAAAAAGACTTGAATACTATATAGGAGTAACTTGAGAACTATTGTATGTAAAAAAGGAAACTGAATAATTATAAAAGAAAAAAAAAGACGATTAAACTTAAACGATGGTAAATAGGGATGACTATAGACACTGCTTTAAGGATCCTTCCCTAGTGTTCAGGACGCTTGTGGGATTGAGGGAGACTGTGGCCGCAGGAGATTTATAGGTTTAGGACTGAAGGATACCCGCGTGATGTCCTGAAGGAGTCGCATAATACACCAGACTGCCTTCTTCAGGACGAGTGTGTGTAGGAGTGTGTAACTTCGAGGGATTTATGGTTAAGGATGTGTAGGATGCTGGTGGTGGTGGTGGTGGTGGATGTCTTGCCTGAGAAACGACTGACAGACAATACACGCAAAGCCAGACTCCGATTTCCAGGAACTTGGTGGTGGTGGTGCAGATGGAGGTGGAGGTTGTGGTGGAGGAGGATAGTGGTGATGGAAGTAGAGGAAATGGAAGTGGTGGTGGAGTTAGTAGTGTTTGTTAGTGGTGAAGGTAGTGGTGATGGTGGAGGATGAAGAGGTAGTGGTAGTGGTGGTGGTTATGGTAGTGGTGGTGGAGGTAGCGGTGATTGTAGTGGTGGTGATGGTGGAGATACTGATGGTGGTAGTGGTGGTGATGATGGTGGTATAAGTGGTAGTGGTGGTGATGATGGTGGTATAAGTGGTAGTGGTGATGATGATGGGGGTGATGATGGTGCCGGTGGTGATGGTGGTGGTCGACGCTCCTCCAACTTGTGTCGTTGATTCAAACTTGTAATGACTTTTGGATGCGTCGATGGAGGACAATTGTTAACATTTACAACACAACGTTATGAGGCTGCCGAGGACGCGCCGCGCTGCCTGGAGTTCCTGCGGGGGGGGGGTTCTACGAGTGGGCGTCCAACAAGGGGGAGTCCTGTGGTTCATCAAGTCCTTCGGGGGGGGGAAAGTCGTAGGATCTGTAGCGTTCTAAATGGGAGTTGCGTAGTGTATCTTGAGGGATGGATGACCCGTGTTTGGTGGAGTCCCGAAAATTGGTGTCCTGAGGTCCTATGTAGTGTTCTGTGGTCCATAAGGTCACTAAGTCGTAAGTTAAACCGTATATCTCTTTTACAGTGCCAGTGATTAGAGTGTTTTTTTCTCATTTATTTTTGCCTCCTTTACCGAAAAAAATATGAACAAGAATCAAGAACAATCACTCCTCACACATTTATTAAACATTACAGCGTTAGTCTTCGTGTTTTGCCATCCGATCTTTCTTAACTTCTAAATTTTATAGGTTAGGAAGGTTTCTGAATTCATAAAACAGTCAAACCATCTGTAAGTACCGCTACCTATCACACCTCTTGCTCTTCAACGTTATCTTACTCTTTGCCTTGTGTTCAGCGTTTCGTAAGGTCTTGGGTCCATATTCATAAACGTTTCTGACTCCCATCACTATTTTCCAAGGCCACAGAGAAGATTAACCGGGTATTCATTAGTGATTGTCCCGTTCAAGATGCAGAAGTCGTGTAAAACTATCACTGGGATCAGAAAACAGCCCATGAAAAGCCCAAACTATCACTGGGATCAGAAAACAGCCCATGAAAAGCCCAAACTATCACTAGGATCAGAAAACAGCCCCTGAAAATCTCTCTCTCTCTCTCTCTCTCTCTCTCTCTCTCTCTCTCTCTCTCTCTCTCTCTCTCAGGTAACTCCTCCTCCCCTGTCTTCATCCTGTTGTAATGTACGTCATCTTCCTTATTTATTCTCTCTCTCTCTCTCTCTCTCTCTCTCTCTCTCTCTCTCTCTCTCTCTCTCTCTCTCTCTCTCTCTCTCTCTCTCTCTCTCTCCTTCTCTCTCTCTCTTCCTGCCTCTCTCTCCCTCTACCTCTCTCTCTCTCTCTTTTTCTCTCCTCCCCGCATCCTCTCTCTCTCTCTCTCTCCTTCCTCTTCCTCCTCCTCCTCCTCCTCCTCCTCCCATCATCTTCCCTCCCTCTGTACCCTCTTCCTCCTCCTACTTCCTCTTTAGCTAACTCAGACCCTCTTCCTCTCTTTTTCTCCCCGTCATCATCATCATCTTTGCTTTAGTATCGTCCCTCTCTTTATCTATCTGTCTGTCTATCTGTCTATTTATCTCTGTATATGTTTCTTTGTTTGTCTGTCTGTCTGCCTCAATATGGTTTTCGTGTTTGTCTGTCTGTCTGTTTGTCTGTTTGTCGTTTTCGCTCTCTGTATGTCTCACTTTTATTTATAACTCTGTATTTTTTGTATGTATGTGTAATTATGTCTTCTCTCTCTCTCTCTCTCTCTCTCTCTCTCTCTCTCTCTCTCTCTCTCTCTCTCTCTCTCTCTCTCTCTCTCTCTCTCTCTCTCTCTCCCCCCCTACCCCTCCCTACGGTCGCAATTTAGATTTACAACTCCTGCAATAACTCCGTTGGGTCGCGTATTTCGTGGTTGTGAATGACCCGCCTTCGACCCGGATAGATTTAAGAGGCCAATAAGTCGCCTCTTTTATTTAGTTTTTTCTGTCCGTTGTGCATTTTTTCCCCCCGCGGCGCTCTCTGTCTCGAGGTGTGTTCCCAAGTGGCCTTTAGAATGGTTTGTTGTGGTAGTGGTGGTGGTGGTGGTGGTGGTGGTAGTGGTGGTAGTGGTGGTAGTGGTATAGCTATTTGTCTGTCTTTGTCTGTCTTTTTTTTGTTGTTTTTGGTCGTGTTATTTATCGTTATTTGCTTGTAAGGAGGGATTTAATTTTTTTTCTTTTTCTTGTTTTCTTATTTTTTTTCTTTTCTTTCTTCCTCTTCATCGTGATTGATAACTTTTTTCTCTCCTCGCTTTAATTGTTTCTCTTTCTGTCTGTCTCTCTCTTTTTCTTTCTTTCCATTTATTTTTCTGTCTATCACTGTCTTTCCTGCACATTACTTCTTATCTCCTATCTAAACTCTTTTATTTTAGTATTTTCAACTTCTACGTAATTCTCTTTTTTTTTCATAATTCTCTCTCTCTCTCTCTCTCTCTCTCTCTCTCTCTCTCTCTCTCTCTCTCTCTCTCGCATTAATTCTTCTTCTCTCCTCCCACTTTTCTTTTTAAACATTCCTCAACTCCTTCGTAATTTCCTTTTCTGCCCGAACTCTATATTCACTTATTATCCTCCTCCTCCTCCTCCTCCTCCTCCTCCTCCTCCTCCTCCACTTCTTCTTTCTCTTTCATTAATTCCTCGTGTCTTCCATTCTTTCTTTCCTTCACTCTTTTTCCAATCTTTTCACTCACATGCTCCTTTTACTTTTTTTTTTCTTTCTCTTCTTGAATGTTTCCTCTCGAGTTTTATTTCTTCTTCAGTTCTAACTTTCCCTTATTCACTATTTTTCGTTGTTTTCACTTGCGTTTTTTCTTTCTTTCTTTTCCTTTTCTTTTTCTCCTCCACGTTTTCACTTGTGTTTATCTTTATCTTTAATCCTTACTTTCCTTCGTTTGTTATCTTCTGTTTTTATCACCTGCTATTTTTCCATCTATTTTTTTCCCTTCTTTTCCATGTTTAAGTTCGATTTTTATTTCTTCTTCAATTTTCACTTTCCTTCATTCATTACTTCCCCTTCTTTGCCTTGTTTTCTTCATTTTCTTTTTTTCTTTCTTTCTTTTCCATGTCTCGGCTTGTGTTTTCCTTCTGTCTTTTCCATTTTATTTCATTCGCGTTCTTTTTTTCCTTCCTCCTTTTCTTTTCTTTTTCACGTTTCCGCTTCAATTTTCGTCTTTTATTTTCCGATTTTATTCACCTGCATTCTTTCTTTCTTTCTTTCCCTTCCTTTCTTTCTTTTCCACATTTCCACTCGACTTTTCCGGCCGAACTTTTACCTAATTTTTCCTACTCATACATTTCACTTTCCGCGACTCCTCCTCCTCCTCCTCCTCCTCTTCGTCGCAGGCTATCTGCATATTATTACAATTGTTTAAGTTTCTCTTCAGGTCCTTCTTCTCTCGTCAGTGTTTCCCCGCGACTGACTGCTTGAGGAGGAGGAGGAGGAGGAGGAGGAGAGAGGGAGAACGAGGAAACAGGATGAAGAAGAGGAACAAGGAGAGCAAACTGAGGAGGAGAAGAGGAGCACGCGGGAAAGGCGAACGAAGAAGCAAAATGAAGAAGAGGAAGTGATTACAGGAAGAGGAGGAGGAGAAGAGAGGGAGAACGAGGACACAGGATGAAGAAGAGGAATAAGGAGGGACAAGTAAGGAGGAGAATAGGAGGAGAACGCGGGAACGGAGAACGAAGAAGCAAAATGAAGAACAAGGAAGAAGTGATTACAGGAAGAGGAGGAGGAGGAGGAGGAGGAGGAGGAGGAGGCAGCAGCGTCCCCTCTCCCTTCGTCACGCCCCGTTGGCTTCACTCCTCGACTCCGCCCCACGAAACATTGCCGTGACGGGACTCTCCACTCAAAAAGAACCAATTGAAAGCGAATCCTCCTCCTCCTCCTCGACCTCCTCCTCCTCCTGTTACTCTCCATCCCCCTCTACTCCTCCCCCTCTTCTGTCTCTGTTCTCTCATATCCATCTCCCTCTTCTTCATTCTCCTCTCCCGTCTCTATTTATTCCCTCTTCATTTTTCATTGTTCTCTTCTTTCCTCCTGTTCTTCGGTCTTCAGTTTCTCATATTCTCACGTCTTTAGCATCTTTGCCTTCCTGGTTGTCCTGTTTCCTCTTATTTTCCTTCTGCTCTTTATCCTTTTTATTCTCAAACTTCTTCCTCATCTTAATTATCCGAATCTATATTCTTTTTCATTTGCCTCGTGTGTCCTTCCTTCTCTCATTGTTTTCTTCTCTGCTTCCTATTCCTGTTAATAATACTTCATTTTTCCTCTATTTTGTTTCTTCCCTCTCTCTTCCCTTCTGCTTTTCATTCGCCTCCTCCTCCTCCTCCTCCTCCTCCTCCTCCTCCTCCTCGCTCCCCGTTCGAAGTCTTCCACTCCAAAACCTGTCATCCCTGTAGCATGTTAAAACACGACGAGCACGGACAAAAAGGCAGAAATGTCGACTCTCTCTCTCTCTCTCTCTCTCTCTCTCTCTCTCTCTCTCTCTCTCTCTCTCTCTCTCTCTCTTGATTTTCTCTCACTAACTTTATTTTTGTTTATCATGGCTACGTTTCTCTCCCTATTCTCCCTGTCCCTCTCCCTCTCCCTCTCTCTCTCTCTCTCTCTCTCTCTCTCTCTCTCTCTCTCTCTCTTTCCACCCTCGTGACAACTGCCTATCACTCACGCCCATCCGAGTCTGCCTTTCGGACCACCAATTAAAACCGGAGACATAATTGGATCCTGAAATGTGTTTGGAGCCTTTGATGGTGATTAAAGATTCAAGCATCGATACAGTCCGCTGCGAGAGGAGCTGAGGACGAGGAGGAGGAGGAGGATTAGGTCGAGGAGGAGGAGGAGGAGGTTGAGAAAGGGGTTGAGAGGATGAGGTCGAGAGAGTTAGCACGATAGTAGAGAAAGATAAGAGGAGAAAGAGTGACAAAGAGAGAGAATTGAGTTTGAAAGAGGGAGTTGCAAGAAGGAGAGGATGGGGAGAGGAAGGAGGCTGAGTAGAGAGATGAGATAAAGAAAGGAAAAAACTGGAAAGCGAGAGAGAATGGAGGTTGACAAGAGAGATGAAATAAAGAAAAAAAGTGGATGTTGAGATGAAATGATATAAATAGAGAAAAATACCAGGGAAGAAGAGAAAGTAGGTTGAGTATAAAGCTGATAAAAAGATAGAGAAAGATAGTGAAAAGAAGGAAAGGAGGTTGAAAAGAGAGATAAGACAGAGAGAAAGGGGATTGAGATGACGCGATATAAAGAAGGAAGAGGACCAGGGAGGAAGAGAATAGAGGTTGACCAGAGAGGTAAGATAAAGATAGATAAAGACAGGGACAAGACGAGGGCACAAGAAGCGGAGATCGGACGGCGAGATAAAGAAAGAAAAAGATAGAGAAAATAAAACATTAAAGTGCATGAAAAGAGAGAGATATATGAAGACAGATTAAAGAGGAGAAAAAGAGGATTAAGAAAGAAAAATAAAAGAGAAAGAGAAAATGAGAGAAGAGGAAGAGACGAGATAGAGAAAGAGAACGGGAGTGCTCCAGAGAAAGAGAGAAGAGGGGTAGAAGGAGGATGCGGAGGAAGAGGATAAGAAGGAAAAGGAGAACAGGAAGAAGGAGGAGGAGGAGGAGGAAGAGGAGGAGGAAGAGGAGCGTACAAAATCGGGCACACATCCCCCCCCCTCCCCTTTATCGTTGCACTTAAGGCCCATTTCGCTATGTTGTTGCGTGGGA